>NC_068939.1:39827501-39896097 GCF_016801865.2 Culex pipiens pallens
TTAGTTTGCGGAACTTACGCTCTGGCTGCCGACGACTCCAAGTAGAACTGCTGGTGCTGATCCCGGGTGACTGCTGGAGACTGCTGGCTGCTGGAGACTGCTCGTTCCAATACGAGGATGAGGAGTTCTCAATTGACTGAAGTAAAACAGTTGTTTTTGGGAGTGATCTCCGAACTTAACTTTTATTTGGAAAATTTTACAATATAACATTAAACCTACGTGTTACACTACTGAAGTATATAGTTTAAATTATTGATCAGCATAAGAGTAAGCGGGACGGATTAATCAGATTTACACACTTCCTTCCTTGTCATGTAATCCTTTTAACTACCTCGCCACATGGTGTCTACCTTCTCACTAATCTCATTAACCCTTTGATATTTCCTTTTGTTCTTGGTAGCCCCCCTGTGGTCAGGTGAATCTACCTGATATTTCCTCCTTCCTATGAGAATAAGTCTAATTGTAATGTCCGGTTTGAAGATATTTCCGGATCTTTATAAATGTTCACTACGCGTCTACATTCCGGGACCCGTAAATCATCCTATGGTTTACAAAATAAAATATTACAGATGCGTCTCTAAATTTATGTTGATCTGTGCTTGTTCTCTTGTTTTGTTACATTTAATCTTCCTGTAGATCATTATCCATGTCATGGGATTAAATATTAGTATACATATATAACTCATCATGATTATTCCAGAAAAGAATGATGAAATACGACAAAAACCTATAATATATGATGATTCAAATATCGAGTATATAATGTTCTGGGCTTTTTCAACTACATTTAATGCTTCTAATCGATATCCTTGTTGATCTGTTTGATGGCCGTCTAATAGTCTATGAAGCACATTTGAGGCAACGCGTTTGTCTACCTGATTATAAATCATGTTTTTCATTTTCTCTACACTGTCATAGTCATAAACACCGCTTTCCATTAAGTTTGGTAAAGGAGTGTATTTCCAAGCTGTGACTATTTCTGTTGATATTTTAGACGGTGCTACCGTTTCTCTAAATTTGTTATCTACTGTGTACCATTTCCCTCCAATGCGAAATTTTGCAGGCAGTATTGGTGTACAATCAATTTGATTTCCACGATTTTGTAAAATTCTTGTTACTGGTGCAATGAACATGGATTTATTATTATAAAATACTGGAATCTCTTGGTAACAGTTATCCTCAAACCGGGGTGTTACGTATACAGGTTTGCATTCGAGTACATGTAATACTTCCCCTGCTGCTACTGCTGTATATCCTGATCGTCTTATAATGCTTGAGACGAATTCAGCTGGATTAATTCTTGCTAATGTTAGTTTTGTTTCTAGTAAAGATTTGTCGACTTTACACATCTCTGTCATTACAGTATTGTACAACTCCGTCATACTTTGTCCGAAGTAGTTTTCTACGAACGTAATTTTTGAGTTGAAATATGTAAAGAGATCAAAATTTCTTCCCACCACGTTTGATTTCGTGAATGGGGAATCTCTAACAGATGTTTCTAAAAGAATAATGCGGGGGTGATCAGTGGTATACCCTATTCTTCCACAGATTCTCGTTACATCTTTGGTGCGTATCGAGAACAAATGAGTGGAAGTAATAGTACTATACATTGGGTTTGAATTTTCGTTATTCACGGTTTTGTTAACTACCCCTTCAAACAAAACTTCAAATTCAGTTTCTTCGCATTTTTTATTGAATTCTATGTCCCATGTTAAGTACCCATCTTCTGCATCCAGACATTTTCCTTGGCTGTACGTGCAGGTTAAACCATTTCTCAGATGAATAATATCATTTTCTGAATCTACTACTGCTGTATAATCGCGTAGAGTAATTTCATATTGGTAGTAAACCAGAGCGTCTTCCCAGGTGTAAAGATGAGTTTTATAAGTCCCACCTCTGCAACTGCTACCGGAAAGTGTTCCAACGATCAACTCTTCCCCTCTAGTGGTAGCATTGCGTTTTAATTCGTGAAGGTGGAAGTCATACGCTAATTTGATTGTTCCCAGTTGTTGTGAATATCTACATTCCTCTGAAGTAAAATCTTTAACTATGTATTCATACCCTTTGTAATAATCCGATGTGTGCGAATGCATCCCACAATGCCTAATTTTTCTTTGTATTATAACTTTACATTGAAAAACTTTTGTCTCCTTGTTCACCTTTTTTTGTAACACCTGAATATATATTTCCTGTGTTGACAGATTAGTTGTCGGTGGTAAACATGAAGCCACGTCCAAGAGAGAGTAGCTAGTTAAATTTACCTCAGGATTGCTGCAATCATATGCAATTAATCCAGATCCTTGAAATCCAAGGGATTTTCCAAGGAATAAACATATAAAATACAACGTTGTTAAAATGTTCATCCAGGTGCAGGGTCTAATAATTTTCCTCCTCTTTGGTTTAGGGTCGGATGCAGATAACCTTGAAGCTAATTTTTTAACTTCATCTATGTCTACTTGTTTTCTTATACCCCAGTTGGCTTTTGGTTTTTCAATAACCTTTATATAGCCTACAAAATGTACTGGGTTTTGTTCTTGTATATTTTTAGTTTGTTTTTCAGTTTCCTTAGGTTTAGATGGTTCCAAAACATCTAAAACTGCTAATTTCACGACTGGTCTAGTATATTCACCATTAGCGGTTTTTACCACTGCTGATCTTACATTACCGTCTTTGCCAGTATGAATTTTTATTATCATTCCCTTTTTCCATTTGGCTTTCTGATTGTCGTCTGCTATAAGTGCTATATCGCCAACTTTCACATTTTTTACAACCTTTGACCATTTTGATCGTTTTGCCTGAGTGGGCAGGTACTCGTGTAACCACCTGTCCCAATAATTCTTTGCTAAGAGTTGTACTCTTTTCCATTGTTGCCTTGAGGCTTCGGCTTTAGAAACATCGTTTAGTGACGTCTCAGTACTTCCTGCACATCCCATTAAGAAATGATGCGGGGTAATAGGTTCGTCATCCGTTGCATCTAACGATATAGATGTAAGTGGTCTGCAGTTTATAATAAATTCAATTTCAGTGAGGAGTGCTCTAAGCGTATGTTCAGGCATAGTATCGCTAGGAAGCAAGGACTTAATTTCTCTTACCATTCGTTCCCATGCTCCTCCAAAATGAGGGGATAATGGAGGATTGAAGGTCCAAACGATTCCATCAGACGCAAGCCTATAGCGAATTTTCTTTAACTCATTATCTGCACCTACAAAGTTGGTGCCATTGTCGCTATACAAGAACTTTATCTTCCCCCGTCTGCTTTGAACGGAGTTTAAACAGACCAAAAAGGCGTCTGCACTTAGATCGTGTGCAACTTCCAAATAAACTGCTCTTGTCGTCATACATGTAAAAACGACTCCCCATCTTTTTTCGGTCCTTCTACCTATTGAGACATTGTAAGGACCAAAATAATCTACTCCTGTATGCGTAAATGGTTTTACGTACGGTTGAATTCGGCATTCAGGTAAAGGCGCCATTTGTGGAACGTAAGCCTTCGCCTTATTGTTTTTGCAATATTGGCATCTATTGACAACTTTATTCATAGCTGCTTTTATCTGAATTATATGGTATTTCAATCTCACTGCAGCGATTGCAACATCTCTCTTTTTATGGTAAAAGATTTCGTGATGTTTTTTCAAAATGAGTTGTGAAACATAATGAGCTTTAGGCAAAATATATGGTTGTCTAGCTCCATATGGTAAGCATTTAGCATTGACGTACCGAGTGTTTGAAACCAGTGCGCCATTTTTATCTAAGATTGGTGTTAGTGGTTTAATATTACTCTCTTCTTCGATTCTATTTTTAGTTGTCAAGTCCAACACTTCATCGCTAAACGAGTCCCATTGTGCCTTCTTGATAAGGATTATTTCTGCCTTTTCCATATCAAAGGCTGTAATATTTTTATCAAATGTTGTCTGTTTTGATTTATGTTTTAACCAATCTATGTATTTCATTACTATACATACCGACCTTTTTAAACGGGTCCAATCAGAGCACCATTCAATGTTCAACCAATCAAAATTTGGTTTATCTATAGCTGCTATGGTAAAAATAGGTCGTAATTCCTCATGGCTCAGATCTGGGGAACCTTTATCTCCAATTTTCCAAAGGTTATCGTAAGTTTTCAAAAAATCTGGACCGGAAACCCATTTTGATTGTGTTGTTATCATTTTAGTTCCTTCGTCTGCGGGATTGTTGGCTGTATCAATGTATTGCCATTGAGACTCTACTGTGGTATCTAAGATTTCACTTATTCTGTATTGCACAAATTGCTTATATTTCCTGACTTCAGATTTTATCCAGCTTAAAACTGTTTTTGAGTCGGACCAATGAGTTATTGTATTAATTTCCAACCGTGTTTCCTTTTGCACAGTATTTGCTAGTCTTGTTCCTAATACAGCAGCTTGTAGTTCCAAACGAGGTATTGACATAATTTTTGTAGGGGCAACTTTTGATTTACCTGCTACTATTGTCAAATCAATTCCCTTATCATGTATAGTTCTGATATAGATGACGGTAGCGTACGCTCTTGCTGACGCATCACAAAATACATGTAGTTCTCTTTTGATAATATTCTTTGCATATGAATAACATCTAGGAATTCTAAGGTTGTTTAGTGTAGATAATAGTTTTATCCACGTAGACCAATCTTCTTTTACTGAATCTGGAATTTTATCATCCCACTCTATTCCAACACGCCAAAGGTCTTGCATAATGATCTTTGAGTGTATCGTTATGTGTGCAATCAAACCTAGGGGATCGTAAATGCTCATAACAAACGACAATAACTGTCTTTTTGTAGGATCTTGTATCTCATCAAATTTGGCGGTTATTTTAAATTTATAATTGTCTTTATCCGTATTCCAGTACATGCCGAGTACTTTTTCAAAAACGTTCTCGTCCATGTCTAATTTGATTTCGTTCAATGCAGTTATTCTATCGCTGGGTAAATTTGCCAACAATGATTTTGAGTTTGAGATAAAATTTCTCATCTTAAAGTGTGCTTTGTCGTGGATTTTTATCACATCTAACACAATCTTTGTTGCCTTGTTTAAATCGTTGAAACTGTCTAGATAATCATCCACGTAATGATTTTTTAAAATAGCTTCAACTGCCTCTGGACAAGTGTTCAAAAATTGTTTTGCGTTAGTGTTTTTTACGTATTGTGCACAGGCTGGAGAACAAGTGGCACCAAAGGTCATTACTTGCATTTCATAGATGTCTAAACGTTCATTAGGATTTTTTCGAGAAACAATTCTTTGAGAGTTTCTATCCTCCTTACGAATTCCCACCTGATGAAACATCTCCTGTATATCACCGGATACAGCTATTGGTTCCTCCCTAAAGCGCATTTTAATTCCTAGAGATGATTCGGTCATATCAGGCCCAGATAACAACTGAGAATTTAATGAAATACCGTTAATTTTTGCCGCCGCATCGAAGACCAATCTTCGTTTTGGGGGTTCTTTATTTTTATTTTCAATTATGAAGTGGGGCAGGTAAAAGGTTCTCGGAAGTTCCGCTACTGATTCTTGTGGGCTTAACTTTCTCAGGTAACCTTTACCCAAATATTCATCTATTTTATTGTTATACCATTCCTTCAATGAAGGATCCTTAGCGCTCTTCTTTTCTAAAAGGAGGAATCTATTCAGAGCTGTTTTGAAGCTATTAGGAAGATTAACATTGTCATCCTTCCATAATAGACCAATTTCATATCCCTTTTCTGTTGGTACTAATGTTTTGCCCATTATTTGTAAGGCACGTTCATCTGATTTAGAAATAAGAACGTTTTCGGGAACTTTTACTCCCAAAGATTCAACCGAAAAGAATTTGGACATCATTTCTTTAATTGATTGCTCATCATCTATGTCTTCTGAAATTACAAATAAATGTTCGTTGTTGTTATGGGCGTCATGTTTACTATTGCCATATAATACCCACCCTAACTTAGTCAATTTTGCTACAGGTTCAGAAAATTGTCCTGATATTTCTTTTTCCCCTTTGAACAAGTAAGCGTGAGGCAAACCCAATAGTATTGTAGGTGTTGCATTTTCATATGATTCTAATTGAACATCTTTTAAATACGAGAACTGCTTTCTAAGACAGTTAATGTCTAGAGATTGTGTTGGAAGTTTTAAATTCTCGATAGTGCGTAGATCTTTAACGTTAAATCTACTATTGTTGGAAGATTTGATGCTTATTTGCACTGACATGCTCTTGGAGTCCTCTTGGGTATCTCCATTTGTCCATGCTAATGTCATTGGTTTAAATACTCCCTTAACCTGAAGTTGCTCTGCAGTATCAGCATTTATGAGACTTACTGATGAGCCGGAATCAAGAAAGGCAAAGGTTTTAACTTTGTTGTTACCATTTATCAACGTTATTGGAACAATTTGATAAAAGACCTTGTTGTACCTTTTAACATGACAGTTTACTGTATGTTCTGTTGATACCCTTCCTGATCCAGAATCTGGTTTGTTTCCATGAAGCATCCTATTATGCTTACTTTTGCAATTATTTATATTACAAATTCGAGCAGATCGACATTGTTTTGTTACGTGATTTGCTCCTAAACAAGAGAAGCATAACCTCTTTTCCGTCACAAATTTTTGCTTTTCTTCTGGTGTCATTTTTTTGAATTTAAAGCATTGTATTAGTTTGTGATTATTTAAATTACACTTGATACAGCTAATTTGGCTTGTATCCTGTGTGTAAAGAATTCGTTCTGATTTAGTTCTTGAATTTGAACTATCAGAATCGACTAATTTTGCAATGGCTACCTTTTCTTTTGGTTTTAGAAAAGTGTAAAAATCTTTTATCGTTGGAGCTTTATAAGGATTGGTAGGTGATGATAGCGTTTTTTCTTCGTTTATATTATCTAACCATTGGTTCTGAAGACCAGATGGAAGTTTTTTCATTAGATCCCGAACTAGTCGAGGATCGTTTAAATATTCTTCATGATGAAGACTCTCCATATTAATAACCAAATCTCCGATGGCTGATATAAAATCAACCATGGATTTTGGGTTATCATAACTCGGATTACGAACTTTTATAATATCGTTCATTAATCCGTTGTAAATTTGTTCAATACTCCCAAATCGCTCTTCTAGAACGTTCATAATTTTGCTGACGTTACTAGAATCCGATAAAAGGGAGTTGACTCTAAGTAGAGCTTCTCCTTTTAAACATTTTTCAAGCCGGTTTAAGTTCTCTATGTCAGAGAAATTACCAAGCTTGGTGGTTTCAAAGAAAGTTTGTTTAAATTTTGGCCAATCTTTAAAAGAGCCGTTGAATTTTGGCAAGTCTATTAAAGTTTGCCTAAATAAAAATGAATCTGCAGTTCTTGGTTGAACTGACAGTCCTTCTAATTTATTGACTATGCCTTGTAAAAACTGGCAAGTCAATATATCTTTGTTTTCTGTTGAGGGTTTAGTTGAAACATCCTCAATACTTTTTTCTAATTGTTTGACCTTTTGGTCAAAACTTTGTAAAGTCTTGGCAACTGCATCACACTTGATGCAGTGCCAGTTTTCATTCTTATTTGGCATACGGCCAAGTCCTACACATTGCAGGTGGAAGAACCGATCACAATGACTGCACATTAGCATGTGCTGATCATCAAGATTGGTGCAACTCCTGCACCTACCATTTGGATTCACTATGAATTTGTGATCCATATTTCTAAATACCTTATGTTCGATGATGCTTCGTCGATCCTTGATGCTTGATGTTGCTTCGTCGATTCTTGATGCTCGATGTTGCTTTGTCGATGTTGATGCTCGATGTTGCTTCTTGATGTTCGACCTCGCTGTGTTACTTCTTATATTTTTTTTTTTTATCACTCGCTTTGCACTAAATCTGCTTTGCAATCTTACAGTTTTTATTCCTTTATTATATATATTTTTTTTTATTTATATATGTGTTTCTAGTCTTCCTTTAACCACTCACTTCACTTCTTGAAATCACCTATCTATTAAAAGGTTTTTTTTTTTTTTACTATTTTTGGTGATTTTCTGCAACCAAGCGGATCTCTGAATTTTCATCCAGTCTTCCCTTTACTTGAAGTAAAGTTTTAATGTTGAAAAAGGTTCTTCTTACTTTCTTCTTCTTCTGGGTTCTTGCCCAGGATCGTTCACTGTGTTCTTCTGGACTATTGTCCAGGATTATTCACTATTGACGATAACTCGTCTACACTATCTGAGCCTGACACTGCTCATACTTGGTCACTTGACCGCTCTAGAGCGTCGGAGACGCTTTTACACTCTTGACGATAATTCGTCTGCACTAACTGAGCCTGACACTGCTCACACTTGATCACTTGTCCGCTCTATAGCGTCGGACACGCTTTTACTTACGATCACGATCAGATTTCGACTGACCGGAAGCTCGGAGTCCTCAGTGCTTGATTCCGACAAGCACTTCTCCTAATCCTCTCTGGAGCCACCATGTAAAAACGTGTGGGGACGTTTTTAGTTTGCGGAACTTACGCTCTGGCTGCCGACGACTCCAAGTAGAACTGCTGGTGCTGATCCCGGGTGACTGCTGGAGACTGCTGGCTGCTGGAGACTGCTCGTTCCAATACGAGGATGAGGAGTTCTCAATTGACTGAAGTAAAACAGTTGTTTTTGGGAGTGATCTCCGAACTTAACTTTTATTTGGAAAATTTTACAATATAACATTAAACCTACGTGTTACACTACTGAAGTATATAGTTTAAATTATTGATCAGCATAAGAGTAAGCGGGACGGATTAATCAGATTTACACACTTCCTTCCTTGTCATGTAATCCTTTTAACTACCTCGCCACATGGTGTCTACCTTCTCACTAATCTCATTAACCCTTTGATATTTCCTTTTGTTCTTGGTAGCCCCCCTGTGGTCAGGTGAATCTACCTGATATTTCCTCCTTCCTATGAGAATAAGTCTAATTGTAATGTCCGGTTTGAAGATATTTCCGGATCTTTATAAATGTTCACTACGCGTCTACACTAAGCATCGTGTCACTCACCATCCTATGGGACCCAAGATGAATCGAATGAGACCAAAACGGTCAAAATCTGTTGAGCCAGTCAGGAGATAATCGAGTGATATTTTTTCGATTATCATCCATACACACACAGACACTTAATCAGGTCAAATAGAACGTCAAATTAAAAAAGGGATTTTATAGCCTACTCTCAGTAAGGCGAGGAAGGCCAAACTATTCCGTTAAATTTTTATTTGAGTAAAATATTAGAAAGCCTCTTTGTTTTATCGAGAACTGTAACTTTTAGCAGAAGAAAACGGCAAAGCGTTTCGAGAAATCAATGTTTTCAATTTCCAATATCACAATTCTTCTCCATCAGCATGCAAAACAAATTTTACTTTCATTGTTTCTCCAAAAGCACTCCATCGTGCAAAACTGCACAATGAAATAAAAATTCTCGGAAATCAAAACGTTTTCGCAGTGAATTTCAATTGCAATTGCACAACAAACGGAAAAAGTGGAAAACTACACATCAAACGAAACCCCCGGGAAAAAACTCCAAGGGGTGAAAAATCCCAATTTGCCGCTGGTTCGGCCATCGCCGCGCTGGAAAAGCTCTCCCCCTCTGGGAACCATTCCAGCTGAGGGAATGGAGTGCTAGAGAATATCAAATTGGAATCCAGGACGAGCAACAACACGGCACGATGGATTACAACCGTGAGTAGTTTTTGTTTTGTGAGAAAATACAGCGAGATTGTTATTACTTTTGGTACAGTTATCAACGCGGTGGGTGGGTCATAAATCATTCATCCGATTATAACTAACTAGACAGTGTTCCGTTTTCCGACCCATTTTTTTGTTTTCGAGATCAACCAAATTTCGTTTATTGCTCATGCTCTTGTCCAAAATTGGCCCATCACTCACGTGTCGATTGCTGCATTGGACTTTTTGGCGGGAAAATGGTCCCCTCGATATTGCACACCCACACACACACACACACAAACATTCGATATCTTATCGTGGTCGATATTTTCATTAAGCAGAGCATGGTTTACGGCGTAAAATGGTTGCGATCACGTTTGAGCGGTGTTTCGATAATTGGTTTGCTGTCGTCGGTGTGTAGTAAAATCACCAGAAGCACTTAATGAGTGACGCTGGACGGTCAAGTGATGCGACGACGACAGAGTGTAATCAATATTTAGGTCATTTCAGATTGTTTGGGAGAGAAACTGAGTCGAGTGGATTGTAACATTCTTTACTTTTTGTTGGTTGGAATTTTGTAACATTTGTAGATTAATATGAGTAATGTTGGTTTATTCATATTTTCTTGACTTTTTAAAAACGAATTTTTTGTTCAATATTTAAGCTATGGTATGTTCAATCAGAAGCAATCCACCTTCGCAGGACTGATGATTTGTTTTGATGTTAATTGGATAAGTTGAAAGAATTCATTTAGATTTGCTTTGTCCGCCAGTTTATGCAATCAAGTTAATCTGAAAATAAAATTCAACTGACATAAGTGTGTGTGACGTTATAAAGTTATTGGAATGTATTTTGATTCAAGCTATATGAAATTATATACCAGCAAATGTTTATGAACCCTCTTAGATTCGACCCCGCCACTAGACGATTTTCCTTGAAAAAAAATCTGGAAAAACAAATTTCTAACCAATTTTGAATCTTTTTAAATCATGTCATAAAAAAATAAAACAATCGGAAACAAAAATTAAATCTATTTCTCTGTAAAGAGGTTGATGTTTTGTACAACAAATATTTTTCTAAACCGCTTACTTTTTCGTAGGTATAATTGTATAATTGTACATAGAAGTACTATGTACAATTTTCTCGCTAACTGGAGCAATAGAGACAGTTGATTTTACAGCATCGATGCATCGAGAAATCGATGTAATATTTTTTTTTGTTCTGTTCCAATGTAATTCGAAGTCAATCAAAAATAAAATAACGTTGTACAAAAAAATAAGGCTTCAACAACCGGCCCAATTCGTTACATTTTTTTGTCCTTTTTGAACCATGATGCCGGTACCTAATGAAAAATGATTGAATATGAAAATTTATTTCTAATCAAAAAACAATTGGATACGTAAATATAACACTCAATCTTCCATATGGCCGTAAGGCTACCAACTCTTGCTGAGCAAAAATCCGTATCCGAGTTTTTTTTATTGAAAAGGTCCTATAACATGTGAAACGAAACACAACAGTTTACAGGACCATTGAAAAAACTTTAGATTTGTTAATTCAAATAATTTCACAAGTTTTAGAAAGGCTTTGGAAATGTAAATATATTTAGTAAGGAAGTTCTAAAAGAACAATTCTAGAGTTTTTTTAAAGGTCCTATCAACATTTGAAAGACAATAGTTCAAAAACTCTATAATTATTGATAATCAAATTTTAATTGAGGAAACCCCGGAAAACTCTCCCTTTTTAAATCAAACTCACAGAAAAATAAAAATTTCTAGTTAACTAAAGCTTCGACCAAATCAAAAAAGCAAAGCAATCCACTTTTAACGACCCCCGGGACTTTTGTGGTCTCTGTTGCAAGTTTCTGCTGATTTCTAGGCACCCAAAACCTCTTTTACGCAAATCAAAAAAGCAATTCAATCATTAAAAAGTTGTTAAAATTCCGTACAAATCCGTATTATGCGTAAAATTCCCTACAAAAATTCCGGCCTGTTAAAAATCCGCGAAGAGGTTCGTAAATTCTGTGTCTTTTGAAGGAATTTTTTGATCGATTTGGTGTCTTCGCCAAAGTTGTAGGTATGGATACGGACTACACTAGAAAAAAATGATACACGGTAAAAAAAAATGTGATTTTTTTATTTAACTTTTTATCACTAAAACTTATTTTGCAAAAAAAACACTATTTTTATTTTTTTCATTTTTTGGTATGTTTTGGAGGACATAAAATGCCAACTTTTCAGAAATTTCCAGGTTGTGCAAAAAATCATTGACAGAGTTATGAATTTTATAATCAATACTGATTTTTTCAAAAAATCGAAATTTAAAATTGAATTTGCAATCAAAAAGTTCTTTAGAAATTTTGATAAAGTGCACCGTTTTCAAGTTAAAGCCATTTTTATGTAACTTTTTTCAAAATCGTCGCAGTTTTTCATTTTTTAAATTAGTGCACATGTTTGCCCACTTTTGAAAAAAATGTTTTTGAAAATCTGAGAAAATTCTCTATATTTTGCTTCTTCGGACTTTGTTGATACGACCTTAAATTGCTGAGATATTGCAATGCAAAGGTTTAAATTGGGTTTAAAAACAGGAAAATTGATGCTTTCTAAGTCTCACCCAAACAGCCCACCATTTTCTTATGACGATTTCTTAGCAACTAATGGACGATTTTCAATGGTAAATTATGAAACATTTTTGAAATTTTCCAAATATTCGAAAAGAATATTTTCCAAATGTTTAAATCAAGATCAAGGGCGTAATATTGAATGTTTGGCCATTTGAAATGTTAGTCTTGATTTGAAAATTTTGAAAATATTATTTTCGAAAAGATCGGAAATTTCACAAATGTTTCATATTTTAACATTGAAATTCGGACCATTAGTTGCTGAGAAATCGACATTGAAAAATGGTGGGCTGTTTGGGTGAGACTTAGAAATCATCAATTTTCCTTTTTATAACCTTTGCATGGCAATATCTCAGAAACTATGGGTCGTATCAACAAAGTTCAATAAAGCAAAATATAGAGAATTTTCTCAGCTTTTCAAAAATAGTTTTTTCAAAGGTGGGCAAACATGTGCACTAATTTAAAAAAATGAAAAACTGCGACTATATTCAAAAAAGTCACTTAAATATGGATTTAACTTGAAAACGGTGCACTTTATCAAAATTTCACTAGAGAACTTTTTGATTTCAAATTCGATTTTACATCGAAAATTGAAGTTGATCAATTTTTGCGACCAAAATTTTGATTTTTTGAAAAAAAATCAGTATTGATTAAAAAATTCATAACTCTGTCAAAGATTTTTGGCACAACCTGAAAATTTCTGAGAAGTTGGCATTTTATGTCCTCTAAAACATATCAAAAAATAAAAAAAAATTAAAAATAGCGTTTTTTTGTAAATCAAGTTTTAACGAAAAAAAGTTAAATTAAAAAATCACCAAATTTATTTTACCGTGTATCATTTTTTTCTAGTGTAGTCCGTATCCATACCTACAACTTTGGCGAAGACACCAAATCGATCAAAAAATTCCTTCAAAAGATACAGATTTTTGAATTTTCATACATCATTTTTGTATGGACAGCTGCCAAATTTGTATGGAAAATTATATGGACAAACTAATGATGCAAAATGGCTTCTTTGGGCATACCGAAGGCACCAAAAAAGTTTCAGTCGGATTAAAAAAATACAAAATAAAATCGAATGACCGAAATCCTAGAGAACTGCTCAGATATAATAAGCTAAAGTTTAATTTTAAGTTAAAACTATTTTTTTGGTGTCTATACTTCATCATTCTTGGCATTATTGTGTTCAAAAAGTTGAGAAAATTTCCAAAAAAAATACCTAAGGAACATTGAAGATTGGCTGAATTACAGCGAATAAAAAAATCAAAAAAATAAATAAATTTTGTTTTAGTCCCATGAAGTTTTCTTTTTTAAAGTCTCACATTTTCTGATGCCAAATAACTCAGCAACCAATGATCCAATTTTCAATGTTAAAAAACTAAACATTTGTGAAATTTTATGATCTTTGCACAAATAAATTTATAATATTTGGAAATCAACTCTTACATTTTAAAAGGGCGTGATATTCAATATTTGATCGTTTTAAAATGTTTGTTCTATTTTTTACTAAGAAACATGTTGGTTTTTTTTTTTTTCAATAAAATCAAATGCGGTTTTTCTCCCCTAGAAATAAAAAATGGATTTAAGGAATTAAAAAAGATATTTCAAAAACGGATTTTTTCCGTGTACATACATTGTTCTGAATAGTCCTCAATACAAAAACCTCAAATTTTGTCGAAGATTATTTTTTATTTAGTCACTATTCAAAAATGTCATGTAAACCATATGAAAAGGGTTCTTCAGACATGAAAATAATTTTCAAATAATTTTAATCATTGAAAATTTTACTATTATTGTGTTTAAACATTTGAAAATTCTGTTCAAACGTAAATTAACTAAAAAGTAATGCACTTGGAAAGGAAAAAAAATGCTGCAAGCAAACCTCTCCGACCCTGACTGGACCGACAGAACAACATGTTAGCTGGACTTGGCTTCACCTTAAAAGAGCTGCCGCTAGCTAGCGCGTGTTAACAGGCAATTAACAGCTCCTCGGCCGGCGAGAGAGCGCGCGCGCGAAGAAAGAGTGTTTTTATTGCCCTAACCCGGCCGTCTTTGGTACCGTACCTTCATGGATGCAGCGGTTGAAAATTGTTTCATTTAGTATTATTTTTATGTATGCTTATTTTCTATTGATAATTTCTTTGGATTTTTTTTATTATTTTTGCTTAATTTTTTTTCATTTTATCTGTTGTTTATTTTCAAATTTTAGTATACCTCATTTTTTTATTTTCTTGACTTTAGATTTAATGCAAATTTACAAGTAAACAAATCGCGTTCGACTTGCCGACAACACCCTTTTCCTCCCTTTTTTCGCGGAAAATAGGGGGTGCAATTGTTGAGTGAGAAAACCGAATCGCTCCCCATATAGAACGTACGGATCGTCTCGTCAGATTTAATAGCTGCGGCTTTGTGCCAACGTCGACGTCACGTATACCCTGGGAAGCAAATTCTCCATTCAGAACATTCCTTTGGTGAACCCTGTTGTAGTGATTTTCCCCCTGCTGGAAGGTTCTGTACGCGAGGTGAATAGTGCAGCAGCTCCTTGGCGTGTTTGCATTTTTCCGGGGTGGAAAAGCGCGAGCAATCTCACTAGTGGGAGAGTGAAACATTTCTTGAAGTTGTTACAATTAAATTAGAAATTACTGCAATTGATGTTAGTTTTCTTCTTAATTATTTTAAATTTTCCTCATTTTTAGAAATATTTTTAGTTTTTTTCAAGAACAACAACTTACAAATTACTCATAAATTTAGCAAGTGCAAACCAGAGTTTTGTGTAAATTTAATGAAATTTGTTTCGCTTGCAACGACGACAACGACGATGGAGCAAAACTTGGCGTCTCGGAGAACAGGCTCCACCGTCTCTGATAAGATCTGACGACGACGACGTGACGCACAAAAGTGTAAATGAAGCTGATAAAACCCGGGAAACGGTTCCATTACTTATTGACACTAGTTTGTAAGAGCTGAGTTTGCTTCTTGGTAAGGGTATTTTCTCAAGGTATTGTATCCCGCAGCTGTTTTGTCTCGGGAATCTTGTCAGCTAATAGATGGAGGTGTTTCCAGGAATGAGACTCTTGCGAAAAAAAAAACATTACAAGCTGCAAATTCAACCAACTGAATTTCCCTTCCAACATTCTTCAAACCACAGAAACAATCCTGCTGGTAAGATTTCCACTGTTAAATCTTTTCATCCTCAGCGTAAAACCACTGAACCTGCAGAATTCAGTCCGGAAATGTCTCCATTGCAATGTGTGGTTCGCTTCCACTGGTGGGGTCCCACATGCACCAACGATTACGAATGCAAGAATTTTCCCTCCACGTGGGGAGAAAACCCCACTTCAAAGATTCACACAGGAATTGCACACACCCTGCTTGCAGCGTTTTTTGTTCTCTTTGAGTTTTAAATGTTATAAAATTCGAGGTGGGCTTGCGGATCTTTTTTTTGAAAATAAAATCAAGTTACAAAAAAATCCTTAGCGAAAATGCCATTCAATAATAAAAAAACAGCAAACAGAAAAGGAGACAGAAACACACAAAAAATATTAAATAGAATAAAAAAAAACAGAAGAAAAAACAACAGAAAACCAGAAAAAAACCAAAAAAACAAAAAACCCAAAAATTAATAGAAAATAGGAAAACAAACAGAAAAAATAGAAATATAGAAAACCCGAAAAAATAGAAAAAAAGAAAAGGAGAAAGAAACGCAAAAAAATAGAATAACAGAAAAACAGAGAAAAAACAGAAAAAACAGTATAACATAAATACAGAAAATCAAAAACAAAAAAACGGAACGAAAAATCAGAAAAATGCGATAAAGTGATAAAAAAACAGAAAAGGAGACCGAAACAGAAAAAAAAACAGACAAACAGGAGAAAAGAACAAACAAAAACAGAAAAACAAAAAAAAACTAAATAACAGAAAAACAAACAAAAAAAACCAAAATAAAAAAAGAAAAACAGAGATATAGAAATAAATAAAACAAAAAAGGAAAAAGGGAGACAGAAATACAAAAAAAAAGAAAAAATAGAATAACAGAAAAACATGAAAAAAGAGAATCAGAAAAACAGAAACAAAAAAAACAGAAAACCAAAAAAAACGAAAATAGGAAATCTTAGCAGCATCAAGCATATAACAGAAATCAGTAGCCAGAAAGCGAACAGCTAAAAGCAAAAAAAGAACAAAAATAAAACAAAAAAAAACAAAAAAAAAACAGAAAAAACGGTAATTAGAAAAACAGAAAAACTAAAATATGTAAAAACAGATGTAAAGAAATAAAGAAAAAGAGAAAAAGAATAGAAGACAGATACACAAAAAAAATTTCAAAAAAAAAACAGGAAAACAGAAAATCAGAACAACAGAAACCGAAATAAAAACAAAAAAACGGATAATGTGAAATTTTAACAGGAGACACGTAACAGCAACAGAAAATAGAACAAAATAAAAACAGAAAAATGCGATTAAGTGATAAAAAAAACCGGTAAAACAGGAAAACTAACAGAAAAATAGAAAAAAAAAACAGAAATATAGAAATGTGCACAAACAGAAAAGGATAAAAGGAGACAGAAATACCAAAAAAGAAAAGCATAATAGAATAACAGAAAAACAGAGAAAAAACAGAAAATCAAAAAAACGGAATAACAGGAAAGCAAACAAAAAAGCAGAAAAATAGAAAAAAAAACAGAACTAAAGAAATATAGAAAACAGAAAAGAAGAAAAGGAGACAAAAATACCAAAAATACAGAAAACAAAAATTGAATAACAGAAAAACATGCAAAAAGAGAAAACAACAAAAAAAATTAGTAACCGAAAATAGGAAATCTTAGCAGCATAACATAACAGAAATCAGTAGCTAAAAAGCAAAAAGCTAAGGCAAAAACAGAACAACAATAAAGCAGGAAATCAAAAATCCAAATACACAAAAATAGAAAAATATAAAAACAGAAATATAGAAAAAGAGAAAAAAAAAAGAAGACAGACAAAAGATTAAATAGCAAAAAAACAGAGAAAAAAATAGAAAAAACTGGAAATCAGAACAACAGAAAACGAAATAAAAACAAAAAAAGGAAAATATTAAATTTTAACAGCTGACACGTAGCAGGAATCAAAAAGAAAAAAAGAAAATAGAAAAATATAAAAACATAAAAATGCGATTAAGTGATAAAAAAAACGGGAAAGCGGGAAAACAAACAGAAAAATAAAAAAAAACAGAAATATAGAAATATAGACAAACAGAAAAGGATAAAAGGAGACAGAAATACCAAAAAATCAAAAGAAAAACAAACAGAAAAATACAAAAAATAAAAACCGAACTATAGAATTATAGAAAACTGAAAAGGAAAAAAGGAGACACAAATACAGAAAAGAAAAATTGATTACCAGAAAAACATGAAAAAAGAGAATCAGAAAAACAGAAAACAAAAACCCAAGAAACCGAAAATAGGAAATCTTAGCAGCATCAGGCACATAACAGAAATCAGTAGCCAGAAAGCAAAAAGCTGATAACAAAATCTGAAAAGCAATAAAAGAGAAAATAAATAAACGGAAAAAGGTAATCAGAAAAACACAAAAATAGAAATATATAAAAACAGATATATAGAAATATAGAAAAAGAGAAAAAGAAAAAAAGAAAGATACACAAAAATAGAATAACAGAAAAACAGAGAAAAAACAGAAAATCAGGAAAACATGAAATCAGAACAACAGAAAACGAAATAAAAACGAAAAAACGGAAAATATGAAATTTTAACAGCGGACACGTAGCAGGAATCAGTAGCCAGAAAGAAAAAAGAAAAACAGAAAATAGAAAAATATAAAAACAGGAAAATGCGATTAAGTGCTAAAAAAACGGAAAGGAAAACTAACAGAAATATAGAAAAAAAAAAACAGAAATATAGAATAAAAGAAAAGGATAAAAGAGGACAGAAATACCAAAAACGAAATGAAAATGGAAAAACAGAGAAAAAAACAGAAAAAGCAAAAAGCAAAAAGCAAAAAGCAAAAAGCAAAAAGCAAAAAGCAAAAAGCAAAAAGCAAAAAGCAAAAAGCAAAAAGCAAAAAGCAAAAAGCAAAAAGCAAAAAGCAAAAAGCAAAAAGCAAAAAGCAAAAAGCAAAAAGCAAAAAGCAAAAAGCAAAAAGCAAAAAGCAAAAAGCAAAAAGCAAAAAGCAAAAAGCAAAAAGCAAAAAGCAAAAAGCAAAAAGCAAAAAGCAAAAAGCAAAAAGCAAAAAGCAAAAAGCAAAAAGCAAAAAGCAAAAAGCAAAAAGCAAAAAGCAAAAAGCAAAAAGCAAAAAGCAAAAAGCAAAAAGCAAAAAGCAAAAAGCAAAAAGCAAAAAGCAAAAAGCAAAAAGCAAAAAGCAAAAAGCAAAAAGCAAAAAGCAAAAAGCAAAAAGCAAAAAGCAAAAAGCAAAAAGCAAGAATTAGAAACAACAAATTTTAAAACGTCTCCAGTTGAACCCACTCTAAAATTTTCTCACCGCGAAAAAAACCAAATGCACCAGGTTGCTCAGAGGAAACCCCTGCTGGGTAATGCATTTCCTCGTTCCCGGGTGCACTCGTCTCGGCGGAACATGAAAAGGAATGACTTTTCTCGTTGCCCCTCGCAATGGGGTCATTCCGTTGCCAGGGGGTTTCCTTTCGGGGTTGGCTCCCAATTTCGCACTGCAGCGGAAAACAAGCGCTAGTTTTGTGGGCCCCGGAGTCGTGGTGCAATGCTGGCAGAGTTATGAATGTTGAAGGGTTCATATGAACTTTTTAATTAAATACTGTAGTTTGGAAAATTAAATGCTTTTTAGTGATTCCGCTGGCTATCATTGAAACGTGTATATTATTTTTATGGAGTCCGGGAAAGTTTCAAGCATTATTTGCAAATTAATTTTGGTTTGCTGTAGGTTGGAAACAAAGCCCAAAAATTGAAGCAAATTAGAGAAACCGCACCAGGACCTCCTTCAAAAAAGCAATAGAACGGTGCCACTCTTCAATTTAACGCTGCAACCGGTAAAACACTTCCGCACGAACCGCGAAATGTCCAACCAGTTGCACCAGCAACAGCAACTACCCCGTGGTCAATTAGAGTAAATTTCATTCTACTCTCGGTTATCAGACCGAGTCCACGTGGCACCGCCCATTGTTCTAGGGACCTCCAGCGCAGGGCGTGTGGAGCGCAGATTCAATTTAACTTTCATCACTCAGCAGTTTTATCGCTTCAACCACCGTGAAAAAAGTCGTGCAGACGACGAAGGAATGTAATTGGATTTTCTTGGTGAAAATTGCCGAGTCGGCCGAGAGAGTAGTGACATTCCCTGGGACGTGGTCAAGCGTTGACAGAGAGGGGTGGGGGGGGGGGAGGTGCCACGTGGACAATAGGGGGTTTAAAATATAAAATTAAAAAAATTTGAATTTCATAATTTCCAAACGGAAATATTCTAAAATAATGATTTAGAAATCATAAAAAAGAACTAAGTCCACTAATCTATGGTAACGCTCCTTGTAACAGACCAGCAACCAGTCAGTGGAGAAGTTCCGTGAAGTTACAGATTTAATTGTTTTCGTCTCAGAGAAGCAGTGTTTTTCGCAATTAAATGCCACCTTTTGGGGATGGCAGGAAAATAAAGCTTCCTGACAAATGGGAGCTTGTAAAAGCCCAATTAGATGTGGCTTCTGGAAAGGACTACTGATCATGCTTTGTTACTTCAAAAAGCAATGCTGTTGAGTTTAAAGTGTTTTTCAGCAGCAATTAAAAAATAAAATAATACTGAAAAGTTATGCAAAACAGCATGTATATAAAAGATAATAATTAAAGATCGTCGAAAAGTAAAAAATGTCATTAAAAAACTATGAAAAATAAATGCTTTTAAATATACAAAACAGGATTCACGAGTAACAGATAGTAAAACAGCAATTCCCCACGAAAACAGCATGATTCAAAAAAAAAGTTCTCCAATCGGGCTCAAAATTTTTCTTGGAGTTCCTTGGCCAAAATAATTAGTCCTGTATTTTTTTGTTTGGTCATTAGGGTGACATACGCCCACCCAAAGTTAAAGAACGAGGGGATAATCCTCACGAAAAGAAACGTGAGGAAAGTGCTATTTTACGAGAGTATAGTCCTCTCGCGTGTTCATTCGTTCATTGGAACAATTCATCCTATTGAGTGGCTTATATGGACAAATGACCGCCACTTAGTCACCGAATCGTGGTGGCCCATACGGCAAAGGCACGATTCATTATGCCGAAGGTCTTAGGTTTGAGTCTCGGTACCGGTACTTTTTTTTATAGATGAACTTTTTTTGAAGATGAACCCATGAGTAAAGTACTCTCGGCAATTTCGGGATTTATCCTCTCAGTCCGCACACAGTACCATTTTACTACCGAATCGTGCTCTTTATCCTCTCGTATGCCGATGCCCAGTTCTGGGTGCCGTGTAAGGGTGGTCCGAAAATGACATTTTTTGTCGATTTTCGCAAAAACCACTTTTTTCAAAAAATCATATCTCCGCGCCATTTCATCCGATTTTAGCTGTCTTAGACGCAAAAGAAAGGTGATTAGTTTGGCTATTTGGGAAAAATAGTAAGAAGTTCCAAAAATCTAGCTTAACATTTGAAAAGGTCGTATGAAAACCTAAAATGCTGTTTTGAAGGTCTCAGGACCAAAGAGCCTATGCCTTAAAATATTTTTATCAGATTCCTAGAAAAATTTTACATAACATGTCAAAAAATGTTGAAGTTATGTTTCCTCTTTTCTGAGATACGATTTAAAAAAAATAAAAACTGGGGTTTTCGACGGGTAACTCGTAAAAATTGGTAAAATTACGAAAATGGCAAAAATACTTTTTTTCACTAAAACAGCGATAACATGTTTGGGTACCAAAATTTTCAAAACAGCATTTTAAGTTTTCATACGACCTTTTCAAATGTTAAGCTAAATTTTTGAAACTTCTTACTATTTTCCCAAATAGCCAAACTAATGACCTTTCTTTTGCGTCTAAGATAGCTAAAATCGGTTTAAATGGCCTGGAGATATGATTTTTTTTAAAATGTGTTTTTTGCGAAAATCGACGAAAATGGCAATTTTTTGGACCACCCTAACACGGCGTAAATCACCCTAAAGGCCAAGCAAAAAAAAAAAATACGGGTCTGATTATTTTGGCCAAGGAACCCCCAGAAAAATTTCGAGCCCGATCGAAGAACTTTTTTTTCGAATCATGCTGTTTTCATGGGGATAATAAGGTCGTCGAAAAGTAAAAAAATGTCATCAAAAAACTAAGCAAAATAAATGCTTTTAAATATACTAAACATAATACAAAAGATGCACAAAATAATGATTTGCTGAAAAAAAAATTGTGACAGTAGCAGCATGGCAAACCATTTTTATTTTATCTTTCTAAAATGAGCAAATTACATGCAAGTTTCAAAATTATCGAAAATTTTGTATGACATATTCTAAAATATAATCATAAAAAAATTAAACCGGCAATTTTAAAACACCTCGACAAATTATGGCGATTTCAACCTTTTGAAAAATAACTTGTAAAGTGTCAAAAATAAATTAATTTTATTTAAGAAAGAGAAATATTAAATTTCATTGAGGTTATTTTTTTTTTTTTTTGAAAATGTCATCCTAAACAAATTTTTATTTTTGCTGTAACTTTTTTGATGCCTTCGGTTTACCCAAAAAATCCGTTTTGCATAATTAGTTTAGATACATGAAAATTCAAAAATCGGTATCTTTTGAAGAAATTTTTTGATCGATTTGGTGTCTTGGGCAAAGTTGTTGGTATGGATAAGGACTTCGCTGAGAAAAATGACACACGGTTAAACAAAATTTGGTGATTTTTAATTTCACTTTTTGTCACAAAAACTTGATTTGCAGACCGGCCCGTGGCTTAATAGCTACGGCTCCCGCCTCATAAGTGGAAGGTTCCGGGTTCGATTCCCGACCGGTCTCCTTGAAATTATTCGACTATAATTGAACTTTGAATATGAACAAAAAACGCATGGAATCAGGTGGGATTCGAACTCACACCTTTGGATCGGTAGTCAAATGCTCTAGCCACTCGGCCACCGAGGGGTTGACACTCCTTTCAGTGAATTAATCCGTAGTGGTGAAATAATGTCACAAGGTCATTTACTTTATAATACAACAATCCCTTCCCCAACGATTCCCCTACACACACTACACACCATATTCTATAAATAACTCGAAGTGGTTGGTACGGTATGTCCTCACTTCTTCTTCTTCCCCTGATGATTCCATGAAATGTGGGTTCCGGCTGCCGATCCCGATGATGCTATGAGACGCGGGTTCGATTCCCGCCTTATCCACTGAGCTTCTATCGGATGGTGAAGTAAAACGTCGGTCCCGGTTTCTCCTGTCTCGTCAGAGGCGCTGGAGCAGAAATCCCACGTTAGAGGAAGGCCATGCCCCGGGAGGCGTAGTGCCAATAGTTTCGTTTTCGTTATCGGGTTCCGTTCATAGAATCTGTCTCATGCGGTTAATGCAACGCAGTAGGCAGGGCAGCTTTAGTGAGTGTAATACATTGCGGGGGTTCTCGAAAGTACAGCAATCATTAATAATAACAAGAAAGAACTTGAGGCGTAATCTAACCATAAGTTCTTCCCGGATGCTTTCTTCGGACTGGCTGCGCTTGTGTTCGATTAGATTAGATTAGATTGTCACAAAAACTTGATTTGCAAAAAAAAACACTATTTTTATTTGTTTTTTTTTTCTAATACGTTTTAGGGGACATCAAATGCCGACTTTTGAGAAATTTCCAGAATTGGCAAAAAATCTTTAACTGAGTTATGAATTTTTGTATCAATACTGATTTAAAAAAAACGAAATATAGGTCACAAAAATTTGTTAACTTTATTTTTTATGTAAAATCAAATTTAAAATCAAAAAGTACTTTAGTAAAAATATAATAAAGTGCACTTTTATGAAAATTCAATATTACAACCTTTGGCACTATTTAAAAAAAAAATAACTGCGACTTTTTTCAAAAAGTTATCTAAAAAAGGCTATAACTTGAAAACGGTGCACTTTATCAAAAAAATTACTAGAATATTGTTATTAATTTTATATCCAATAATGAAGTTGGCAAATTTTTGCGACCATTATTTCGATTTTTTGAAAGAATCAGTTTTGATTCAAAAAATCATAACTCGGTCAAAAATGTTTTGCCCATTCGGGAAATGAATGAAAAAATGGCATTTGATGACCCCTAAAACATATCAGATAATAAAAAAATGAAAAATAGTATTTTTTTCAGTGTAGTCCTTATTAATACCTACAGCTTTGCCGAAAACACCAAATCGATCCAAAAATTCCTTCAAAAGATACAGATTTTTGAATTTTATGCATCAATTTGTATGGAAAACTATATGTACAAACTAATGATACAAAATGGCTTCTTTTAGCATGCCGAAAGCACCAAAACAATTTCAGCCGGATTAAAAAATACAAAAAATATAGATAATTTCGGCTCTAATGGTAATAGTTTTTCTTGTTAAAATCAGATTTATGGTGTTCAAACTTTAATTTTACGTCAAATGCACCACTAAAGTTGCTGATATATTTTCTAAGTAAAAAACAATGTTTATGTTTAGTTAACTATGTTTATAAGCTTTTCAACAAAATACATAAAAAATTCAGGAGAAATTGTTAAGAAGTCAGAATTTTGCATGAAATTCGTTAAACCCTGTTTTGTTTTTTTAATTATTGATTTATATTGCATTCAGTTCTGAATCGAAGCACGAATGAAAAGTTTTTACATTTCATATGAAATTTGTTCAACTGAGAATGCTCATACAATTTGAATATTTTTCTGAAATAATATTTATTTTCTACTAACTTATTTTAAAAGCATTTCGTTTTCCGATTCAAAATCATGTTTATTGAGAAAAATCATGACACTTTGAAAAGATTGAAAAGAACTTGAAGTACTTTGAACACTTCTCAATCAAGGTCAGAATGATTTCATACCATTTCGTTCGTATTTAATTTGTACTCTTCATTTTGCGAATGAATCTCAAACCGAACGATGTTACTCCGTTTTACTGTACATCAATCGGGCTGAAATCCCTTCTTCTACCAATTTTCGAATAATTCAATGTCCATGGTATGTCCAGCTTACAACATTGTATGAAGACTTGTATGCATACAAATACTCATAAAAGTTGATTTTTCAAAAATATAGAGAATTGACTATTCCTGAAAAAATGTGTGCTCGAAACATTTAGGAATAAATTAAAAATTGACTTGAACTTTTCCTGCAAGGTAGGTTCTTTGAAAGTACTATTTTAAGTACTTTTTATTTTAAAAATAGTTGGAAACGGAAATACTAGTCAAAAACGCGATACGCTTATCAAGTTGATTAGATTTACTTAGTAATTCATGCAGAAGAAACCATTTTTGAAGCAAACCATGAATATTTTGTAATAAAAGTTAAATAAAAATATTGTAAAAAGATCTTTTCAGCTTACTAAATATTTTTTTTTTATTTATAAGCAGAGTTTGTTGTTTAATAAATCACGCCATTTTAATTATTTGGATTGTAAAAACCAACTCATTGAGAGAAAAGTTGATTATTGTTCCAATTCAATCTTTGAATGATTGATATCACGATTAACAAATTTTCCAAAGATAAATATTTTCATATATTTACTATAAATTTTTGTAAGGCGTGCCTCCAAAATCGTATGAAGACTTGTATGGAAGAAAGAAAGATAGATTTAATATGGCTTCAACGAGAGCGTGTCAACACTGTCAACAGCTTTTCTTTGTTTTTTCTAATATGAATTAAATTAAGTATTTCTAGAAATTCATCACTTGAACTACTTTTCCCATTAAAGCTCGTTTAATTGATTTACCTTGAAGTCATTACTGCTTTTCCCGCTTCCTTTTCGAGCACTTTTCACTCTCTCTCTCTCACCACTCGAAAAAGAATTGAAAAAAAAACCAGCTTTGGCCCATCAGCTCTGCAAGTAAATCCCCTTTAATTATGCAGCATTCGGTACATCTGGGTGCTTTCATTTCGAAATAAAAAAAAGAGAAAGAGCAGCTTCAAAAAGCTCGCACAGCGCTCACACACCTTCACGAGTAGTGCCAGATAAGGCACGAGGCTAAAAAAGAGCCTGATAGCGAGCTAACTAATGTTAAGGTGAAAACATACACCTCTAGCACAGAAAGAGTGACTTTTTTCTACGCGATTGTGAATGGAAGAGAACAAGATGAGGAGAAAATCGCTTGAGGAAGAACGAAAGTGACTGTTTTTTTTTGGGGGTCGTAACTGCTACCGAATGAAAAAAGGGGAAAAGACAAGCAGAGGTGTTTCGATAGGCCAAAATATGAATAAATTAAGAATAAGAATTTACAGAATCAAACATTAAAAATAAAACAAATTCAAAAATGTTAGAGAGCAACGATTTGGCTCTTAAAAATATTCCATTTATCTTTTCCACTATGGATTCCCGGTTAGAGCTAAGCCTAGCGGCTAACGTTTTTATCCCTCACTCTTTCCTGAGAAAGTTTGCCGTCAAAACTCATTCATCTTTTTTTTCAACATCCAGAAAAGGGAAAACCCAGACACACGTGACCTAGGATGGGTGACTACATCACGTGGGAGAGCGGGGTGATCTCTAACAAGGACTTCCATTTATCTCTTATAGTTGTTGAATGGAACGGCACACGAGTGAGAAAGAAGTCCTTTTGAAAAGGTTTTCAGCAGAATGTTGAACGTAACTTGTGAAAGGAAGAGCGTAGAAAAAAAAAGTATCGCGAACTTGACTCTTGCGTAACTTTAAGTCATGTAACAGCTCAATCTATTTTTTATTTGTTCCTTTGATGCAGATTTTTTTTTCAGTTTCATGCTAAAAATCCATTTTTAGCTGATTTTTGATCTTAAGAAAGAAGAACTGTTAAAATTTTAGGATTGGTAGTTTAATCTGTTTTTACTATTTACAAATTTAATTTTCTCAGGGGTCAACTTTGGCTGTGGTTTTTACAAACATTTCCTATTAGGGTGTTTCAGCCAAACAAAAAGTTCTCAGATTACGGTAAACCGAGGTTCCCCTTGTAGAGGATACCCATAGGGACTCTCATGCCAAATATCAGCTCATTTGGTTGAGAATTGGTCTGTCCCCAGCGGTTTAAAGTTTTCATGGAAATTACTATGTGATTTTTGTGCTTTTCCTTCGAAGTATGCAGTAATTTTTGTAGTGATCCCAAACTATGCCTCTACGATTTTTTTTAATTTAAAGAGCAAGTCCACGAGCAAAGCATCGACGTCACCAATCTGCCTGAAATGTTTAGGGGTTGTTTGTGCATATAAAACTAGCATCTGGCCAAAATATGAGCACTCTAGGTCAACGGTAAGTGGGGCAAATCGGGACACAAAGTTTTATGGTTCAAAAACGCCAAAAATCTAAAAAATGCTGTAACTTAGGCAAAATTTAATTTAATTTTAAAAATCAAAATGCAAGGGGGGTATTCCTGGGACAATTTCACAATAGAAACATTTGTAAAAATGTTTATTTTCATCCATTTAAACCCTTTAAAAAAATAAAATAAAAAATCAAGGAGCCGCCTTTTTCTGGTGACATCTAGTATCCTTGGAAACTAAACTGATTTTCAATAAATGTGATTTTTAGATAACTCCCTTTAGATTTTGTGTATTTTTCAAGCCCTTTTAGATGCATTTTGAATTTGAAAATTAAAATGAATGTTGCCTAAGTTACATAATTTTAAAGATTTTTGACGATTTTGAACCTTCAAATTTTGTGTCCTGATTTGCCCCATTTCCCGTTGACCTAGAGTGCTCATATTTTGGCCAGAAGCTAGTTTTATATGTACAAACAACCCCTGAAAATTTCAGGCAGATTGGTGAGGTCCGAACGACGTCTCATACAAAGGGATATGCCCTGTTCGTGGACTCGCTCTTAAATGAAATCTATAGCAGAAAATGTGAAAATCAAGCAAATAATTTAAAAGTTACTGCAAAAACATGAAAAAATTTGAAAGGTAAAATGTAATTATTAGAATAGGCCAACTATCAAAAACAAACAAAAACTAAACAAGATAAATGTTACTTAAAATACTCAAAAAAAAAAACAAAAAAAAAACATAAAACAAGAGAAGTAAAGTAGAACAAAAGTTGCTCAAAAAGACCACCTTTTTACAAAATATTTTTGACCTACAAAACAAATCATTAATTTTTTTTTAAAGAATGGTCCACTTTGAAAAATTATTTAGATTGTTCATCTGCACGTCATTTGGACGATAATTACTGAAAAAAATAATTAGATTACGATTTGCTGTAGTGGAAAAGGAAAAAAAAAATCAGCGGTCGTGATGGCTGTTATGGCCTATTGTAAACTAATACGAGGAATCAAATTATTCGCTCTACAGCATTGCCTTGGCGTTCTCGATTGCGAGATTCCTACTCCAAACTGTCGTCATGTCGATAATTTATCGGCGATTTTATTTTATCATCGATAGCTCATTTTTAAAATATTTCCAAAATTGACTAAATCCAACCAAATCAAGCTTTCACAAAGAATTTATTATTCTGAAAAAAAAGTACAAAAATGTTCATAATTCGCAATATTGGTATCCAGAGAAGCGGAATTTTGTATACATTTTCGTTTATAAGAGTTTTGTTTGTAAAATACTATTTTTTTTAAATACCGTACTTTTTTGAAAATACTCAAATTTTCATAATTCGTAATTTTCAAAATTCATAATTCGGGTATCAAACGAAGCGAAATTCTCTGTTTATTTTCTCTTTGCAGTAATAGATTGTTCTTTAAATTAAATTCTCAAATTTTCTCAAAATAGCGTATTTTTGTTTATTGATTGTTCTTTAAATTAAATTCTCAATTTTTTTCAAAATAGCGTATTTTTTCAAAAAAACTTATTTTTTTTTTGAAATATACGGTTTTTTAAAAAAAGATATTTTGTTAAAATTCGAGTAATTTACAAAAATAAAAATAATTATAATTGCAAAATGTAAATTTGAGTTTTTTTTTCGAAAAAATGCGACTTTTGTTAAAATTGTTGTCCTTAACAAAAAAATAAAATAAGGTGAAAACACATTCAATATTTCGCTTTATTTGATACCAATATTGCAAAATATGAAAATTGGAGTTTTTTCAAAAAAAATGATAATTTGTAATTTTTTGAGCATTTATACTTTGAAACTTACTATGACATTATTGAAAATATATTCTTAGTGAAAGCATTGAAAATTAAACATGATCACTGTGGGCAGAATTATCGAGATAGAATTTTAATCTTATTTTGGGACAATTATTCTCAAATACCATACGAAAATTAAAGGCTAGTATTCTAAATTTTGATGTTTGGATCATGTATGACCTTAAGCTTAAGCCGTTGATCATTTTCGAAGAAAATTGATCAGCACTATAAAATATTCTGTATCAAATTCAATTTAACGAATTTTAACACCAAAATGAATCAGCATGTGCCGGTTTTTGCCTTCTTGAAGCCACTGAAGGAATTTTTGATCTAAATTAATTTTGCTTCAACATTTATATGATTTTGTGGTACAGTCATTGACGTCCTAGTTGGCAATCATTGATTAATGACGATTTCCATAACTTTACAAGGAATGGGATAATTGTTATCAAAAGGAATCAGCATGTGTAGGGCACTATTCTAAACAACTTGTTGAAGAAATTTTGTCAAAATATTGAAAGCGACGCAAAATTTAAATCTTTGAACGAAAAATCATGACAATGATGGAAGTCTTCACATTGAGGTCTGAAAGGGTTAAGATAATTTTAGCTAGTTCCAAAATTTTTTTAGCATTCTTTTTTTTTTGAAATATTCAAAAATTCGTATTATAGTTAAAGATTTTCTGATTAATTCTTAAGCAAATGTTAAGGTTATAAAAAAGACAATTTAGAAATCAATTTTCATTTTATTTTTTAAGAGATCAAAAAATGCAACTTAAGCTAAAGAAAAGAATAGACCAGAATCACGAATGAATACTTGTTTTTAAGTCCATGGTTTTTCAAAAAATAAAACAAGCTCACTTTTTTCCTTTTTTCAGAGTGTTAAAAGGTCCAACTAACATAATTTTTGTTTTTACTTTTCGTGTACTTTTGAATGCGCTTCAAGAAAGCAATATTGAATAACAAAACAATTGTTTTCAATGTAGCTATGTCCATTGTTTAATGGGCTGCGAATTTCTTACTATTTGATTTTTAAACTTTGAAAGTCGAAAAATTAGTTGCCCTGCATTTTCTGTTAATTGTAAAAAAAAAACATTATTTAAATTTGGGAAAAATAAAACTCTTTCTTCAAACAAAAAAAAACTGTCGACTTTTAGGTTTAAAAATTGTCCAACACTTGGAAAACCCATTCTTATCAATTTTTAATCATTACATGGCCTTATCTCGGCAATAGGGTCCTAATGTCCTAGGTCCTATTTTTATGTACAACGGTTGAAAACACGATTTGAACCCATTTCTTATCATTTTTTTCATTTTTATGCAAATTAAAATGGACAAGACAACATTTATCGATACATCAACTATGGTCCCCTTGGAACGAGCTGTCAAGTAGAAGTTTTTCTGTCAAAAAGGGCAGCGAAGGTATTTTTTAAAAATTGATTTATAAATCAATTTGAATCCTTTGCAGTCGTACAAAAGGTAATTGTACTCAGAAAAATAAGCTTTATCGTTGTAAACAATAATATCTCAAAATTAAGCTTAATTTTACGACCCTATTAACTGTCCAAGTTTCAAAGTTCAAAAATTGAATTCGTCCATTTTTTAACAAATATTGTCATATTTAACCAAATGAGCTCTAAACTTGAAACAATCGATAGAAAATTTGCTGTCACTTTTTCTTTTTTGAAAAAAACGTAAATTTTTAATATTTTTGAAAAAAAAAAATACTAAAGTTATATAAAAATAACAAAATTTTAAATAAAGGTAACTTTGATAATGATAATTTTACATGGAAACCCAAAATATGACCAAAACCCGATTTTTCGATTCTTTGGTTCAATTCTGAGGGCAGATTCAGAATCAGCGGGCAAAATTACATGGAAAAACATATATTTGGACAATTTTAGAATTTCGTTAGGGTGGTCCCATATGGTTTTCCCTTGAAAATTAGACTTTTTCAAATGAAGATATCTCGAGTTTAAAGAAAAACGCCCCTGAGATTTTTTCAGCGTTTGTAGTTCTAGATACCCTCTTTCAAATGCAACCTGGTGCTTCAAATTTGGCGTTTGCCTTTTTGAGATATTTAAGTTTAAATTTGAATCTTTTGCCTTCCTCACTGAGGTAAGGCTATAATCCTGCTCTAAAAATGAACTTTGTATAAAAACGTGGAAGACCCACCTTCATGTATACATATCGACTCAGAATCGAAAACTGAACAAATGTCTGTGTGTATGTGTGTGTGTATGTGTGTGTGTATGTATGTATGTGACCAACAAACTAGCTCATGTTTCTCGGCACTGGCTGAACCGATTTGACCCGAACCTGTTGCATTCGACTTGGTTTAGGGTCCCATAGATTGAGTTTTATACAGATTGAAGTTTCGATAAGTAGTTCAAAAGTTATGTATAAAAATGTGTTTTCACATATATCCGGATCTCACTTAAATGTATGTAAACTATGTTTGGGTCCATCATCCGACCCATCGTTAGTTAGGTCATCAAAAGACCTTTCCAACGAGCCTAAATAATTGAAGATCTGGCAACCCTGTCTCGAGATATGCCCACTTAAGTGATATTGATGTACTTTTTGGAAGCCGGATCTCACTTAAATGTATGTAAACTAGGTCCGGATCCACCATCTGACCCCTCGTTGGTTAGTTTATCAAAAAACCTTTCCAACGAGTCCAAAACATTGAAGATCTGGCAACCCTGTCTCGAGATATGCCCACATAAGTGATATTGATGCACTTTTTTGAAGCCGGATCTCACTTAAATGTATGTAAACTATGTCCGGATCCACCATCTGACCCATCGTTGCTTAGGTTATCAAAAGATCTTTCCAATGAGTCCAAAACATTGAAAATCTGGCAACCCTGTCTCAAGATATGTACACTTAAGTGATATTGATGTACTTTTTGGAAGCCGGATCTCACTTAAATGTATGTAAACTATGTCCGGATCGAACATCCGACCCCTCGTTGGTTAGGTTATCAAAAGACCTTTCCAACGAGTCCAAAACATTGAAGATCTGGCAACCCTGTCTCGAGATATGCCCACTTAAGTGATATTGATGCACTTTTTTGAAGCCGGATCTCACTTAAATGTTTGTAAACTAGGTCCGGATCCACCATCTGACCCATCGTTGGTTAGGTTATCAAAAGATCTTTCCAACGAGTCCAAAACATTGAAGATCTGGCAACCCTGTCTCGAGATATGTACACTTAAGTGATATTGATGTACTTTTTGGAAGCCGGATCTCACTTAAATGTATGTAAACTATGTCCGGATCCACCATCTGACCCATCGTTGGTTAGGTTATCAAAAAACCTTTCCAACGAGTCCAAAACATTGAAGATCTGGCAACCCTGTCTCGAGATATGCCCACTTAAGTGATATTGATGCACTTTTTTGAAGCCGGATCTCACTTAAATGTATGTAAACTAGGTCCGGATCCACCATCTGACCCATCGTTGGTTAGGTTATCAAAAGATCTTTCCAACGAGTCCAAAACATTGAAAATCTGGCAACCCTGTCTCGAGATATGTACACTTAAGTGATATTGATGTACTTTTTTGAAGCCGGATCTCACTTAAATGTATGTAAACTATGTCCGGATCCACCATCCAACCCATCGTTGGTTAAGTTATTAAAAGACCTTTCCAACGAGCCTAAAACATTGAAGATCTGGCAACCCTGTCTCGAGATATGCCCACTTAAGTGACATTTATGTACTTTTTGGAAGCTGGATCTAATTTAAATGTATGTAAACTATGTCCGTATCCACCATCCGACCCATCGTTGGTTAGGTTAACAAAAGATCTTTTCAACAAGTTCAAAACATTGATGATCTGGCAACCCTGTCTCGAGGTATGGCCACTTAAGTGATATTTATGTACTTTTTTATTCCGGATCTAAAAAATAGATGAAATGTTTGTACAATTCCATCACATCAGCCATTGTTGGAAATAAGTGAGGAAGGCTCCAACCACGTAGGTGGATTAAGTTAGTTTTTTGCCTTTAAATGGCTGTAACTTTTGACCCTTAAGTCCAAATTGAGATGTCAAAAAATAAAAATGTTCATTTTTTAGAGCTTCAAATATAACTTTTTGTTGATTACGAGATTAAAATTTGGTGTCTTAGACAAAGTTGCTTGAATTGACAAGCCCAACAACTTTTTAGAAGACGAAAAAAATCCCAAAAATATTCCTGTAAAATTAGATTTTCAAAATCACCCTAATTGTGAACCACCCTAATTTTCTAATTTTTTGACACCAAAGCTCCAAAATGTTACCATTTTTCGGAGAGTTCATTTTCCACTTAATTTTTCGAACTGGACCACTGTGCAATGATGTTAAATGGGTGTTTTGGTCACAATCAAAAATACAAGTTACGAACAATTTCAGTTTTCGGGGGACATTATCAAAAAGAATATTTTCTTATTTTAAAGGCTGTGTTTCATTTACCCTATCTCAGCAAAAAGCAATAAAAATATAAATAGCATTCACATCCCTAAATGTCTAAGCATTTGATAAGATTTTTTTGTCAATCCAAAGAACCCTTTTTCCCATCTGATCCGTGATTTGACCCTTAATTTGTTATTTAATATCTAATCAATTCTTGCGAGAAAGGGTGGGTGCAATCCATTAAAATTCCAAAATTACCCTGAATTCCTTTGAGCAGCGAATTTCTAGTGACCGGGAAGCATAATTCGCCTGATTGCCCTTGCTGATCCGGAAAGAATGTCGATGACCTTTCGGTCAAATGAAAGAAATTTCAGGGAGATGTCATCTTTTTGCCACTTTTATTAATGACAACATTTTTCCACTCGCTGCCGAAAAACGCTTCACTGCTGTCGACAGGAACCAATCAATATAATCCAATTTCGTCTGGGTTTCCATCTTGGGTTGTTGGTCCAGATGATGGTCGGATGGGGAGGGTACTCAAATAAGAAAAGTGAACAAATTAAGAGTGCTTCTGGGGAAGTCGATGTCGATTTGCGCTGGAGTGGTCTGAAATAAGCGGATTATGTGACGCTTTTCCACAGAGAAATTCTTTCTTGTTTGTTATTTGTGAGAAATTAAGATTTCTTGTGATTATCACAAACGATGTAAATTCCGGTCCCTTCCTCTCCAGACAACCAAGCTATAAACTTTCGATTTCCTGTCAGTAGCAGGTAGCACCAGCAGAAGCACTTTCGATTTCGTTTCCCAATTATTGGCGGGGCATTTAAATCGTCGTCGCCGTCGTCTTGTCCGTTTGGCGTTGACCACCAGCTTCTGTCCATTCGATTTAAATAAAGTAATTGCACAGCACTGAAACAACCCACAAATTAAAGCCTACCAGCAGTTTTGCGCGGGACAGAAAAAAAACATCCATATTAGCGTGATAATTGCGGCTGATTTTATTTGCAGTAAAATTTCACGGCACTATTGGTCGAGGTTTTGTTGTTGTTGCTGATCGGTGAACTGCCGTAACAAGTCAATCCTTTCTTTCTTGCCTTGGACGATTGACTGCGGGCTTGGGCGAAGATGCTGGCACGTACTACACTTTCGATGAGCTTCCCCGAGAGTCAATTTAATTTGCAAACAAAAGACCCCGTGAATCTGCTGGTTTGAGAGGTATCGAGGGGAAGACCGCATCGTGAAAGGATGTTGCGAAAAGCTTTGGTTGAAAAGGTAAAGTCTGGTTTGGTGGATGAGGGATGTGGTCAGCAGTGATGGTTTCTTTGTGAGCCGTAATGGTGGGTATTTTTAATCAGTTGCAAATTGTTGAATCATACAGGTGAATAATGGAATTGACATAAATGAGGTAATCGAAATATAATGAATGCCAACTTTAATAAGTTTTAACAAATAAAGTTAGCTTTAGTAAAAATCAATAATCTTTATTGATTAAAAATCCTTCTTGAAATACATTTCGTCAAACAATAATATTAGATGAATGGTGGTGAAAAAAATCTGTGCATACAAGAGCGTCTTCTTCGAATAGCTAATAACTTGTCTGGGTTAACTTGGATAGTTTTACGGTCTTGGACATAGATGCTTGTCATTCAATTTTACAAAAGAATCACACACTTGACACTGATCCGACACACATGACGCCACATTTTGGTGGAATTGTGATCTTGTGATCGACGTAGGTGCACACAAATCAAGAAAAGAAAATTAGAAAAAGATTTTTTTTTTCCAATTCAATGACTGGGTTTTGACTTCAAAATTGAATGTACGTCAGAAAATGATTAAACAGTGCAGCGTCCTGTTCATCGACAATTAAATAAGCAGTTAAAAGCCTTATTCTTCTACTTTAATTTTTTATCGTGTTTTCGGTTTACACCTGAAAAATCTTGAAATTATTTATACGGAATTGTGATTCCTCTCTTTCCATCATTCCCTTGGTACATCTTGATTTTTTATTTTTTTTAAATAAGACTGAAAGCACAAAAAATAACGATAAAGTTGATTGTTGAATTAATTTCAGCTGATTGCACTTCTTTCATTGTGTAATTCTGAAGCTCTCTGATTTTCCCCGCTTTTTAACATTATACGTCTTCAAATAATTCTTGATGTTTTTTTTAATATTTTTTTTTTCTTTGATTGAATAAGATTTTTTTATTTTGTCGATTGTCCACGCTCTAAACAAACCAGAGTCCACGAAGGGGACGGAGAAGGTTAAATTTCCAGAAAAGTGTCCACGTGGTTTAAATTAAATTTCAAAAAATAATGCAAAATTTATTTTAAACTCAGGCCTATTACACGCATCTGGATTGCTACATTTTTGCTGAGAATTTTTAAAATTAAAATAATGTTTATAGAATTCAGAAATAAAATAAATTAAGTATTGATCATTATTGATTAATAATCTATCAATGTAATTTTTGGCTTCACAGTAAAAAAAATAGTGCAATATTACCTCAAATTACGTTAGTTTCCAGAAGTTACATTACAGTTTTTTTACTGGAATTTCCCGTAAATTTACACATCTGTTGTCCCGACCCCTCTTCGATTTGCATGCAACTTTGACCTTAGGTGTAATTTTGGTTCCTTATCACAAATCTGAGGTCATTTTTTTATTTTTCGTGATTTGAAACATGTGAAAACCCGCCTCTCCTCATTGTTTATATTTTTTATCTATAATTTTTATATTATTTATATTTTATTTATAATTTTTTTAAATAATCGGTAGTACATAAAATAGTTTTTCAATTGAAAAAATGCAGTTCTTTGCCAAATAATTGGCAGTTCAAAATAAAATCGCTATTTTTCATGAAAAAAAATAATTTTTGATAATTTTTAATGGGCTAACTTCTGGAACAGTATACTGAAAAAGTTTCAAAGATTCGAATTTTGCAGTTTCTGCAAATACAAAATTATCGGATTTTTTAATGCAAAAATGATGATTTTTTGCGATATTTGATAAATAAATAAACAAAAAGGCTGGTCAAAACATGATTTGTACCTTTAATTTCCAATTTCGTTATTTTTTTTTTTTGCTCTTTGAATTTAGGAGAAAATGAATGTAGTGGTGGCTATTTATTTTCAATAAACCAAGGGTTTCCAGAAGCATTCCAGAAGCAAGTAATACTTGCCAGTTTGCCAATTAATTACTGAAATTATTTGCTCAAAATGATTAATTATTTTAATCACTTGATTACTTTGCACTTTCATAAATAAAAACGATTAATATTACATAAATGATAGTATTTTCTTTAATGGTTTTGAACGAAGTATTACAATGAATCGATATAAAAAATGCTTATTCAAACCAATTTAAAATAATGAAGAATCAAGAGAACATGGAGGTTTTCAATTTTGCTAGTTTGATTTTTCAGAGTAGAAAATTTCACAATGGTTTCAACTTTATACATTGAAAATCAAACCAATATTTTCCGAGATATCGTGAGTTGAATTTAAGGATTAATTAACGAATTTCCCAAATTTAAATTTTAAGATGAAAAAAAAACGAAAAAAACATACTAGACATGGTCTAAACATTTCATTAGTTTTCATTAGTCATAAGTTTTCTTAAAACTAAATATTGATAAAAAGTTTGTTTTTCTTTTCTAATTTTCACATAATTCAAAATATATTTTAACTGGTTCTAAAATAATCGCGGTAAAATGAATTTTAAAGTGTGTAAAATTTTATTGAAATTTTGAAGATGTTTGAAAAAAAAAATTACTCCCTTGTTATTGCGACTAAAACTTCTATAAGTTTCATTTTTAAAATTGAAAATTAGTCTAAGAAATATGAAATAAAATTAAGTACATCTTGTTTTTTTTTTTTTTTAATAAGATTGAAAGTATTGAACACAAAAAATAACGATACAGTTGATTTTTGAATTAATTTCAGCTGATTGCACTTCTTTCATTGTGTAATTCTGAAGCTCTCTGATTTTCCCCGCTTTTAAAAATTTAACAACATGAATTTTGAAGATATTTCCGACGTTTATTTAGATTTAACCATTCAATTACTAAGCAATGTCATTGGACTAATACAATTCAGTATATAATTGAAAATTTTGTTTTACTAATAAATTTAATGAAAACTAAGTTTATTTAACATCAAGAAGAGTAGACCGACATTAACTTGTAAAATAAATGTGATTGCTTGAATGTTTTTTTTTTAATTTTTCTTAAAACATGCATAGATTTGGGATTTAGAAACATTTTTCTCTTAGTAATATATCATGGCATTTTCTCTTGTTGTTAATCAGTAAAGTCACCAAAACCAATTTCTTGTCAACATTTTATCGAAGTTTTTATAGAGAATTTTAGTGCATAAGAATCCCTACATAAAAAGCCAGCCTTTTTTGGAATCTTTGTGTGTTACTCTTATTTGAAATTAGACATAAGATTCGTTTAAAAAGTTCAATTTGCAAAATAAGAAATTACTTAATAATTACTTTAATTACTCTAATTAGTGGTGGCATTGGCCTTGAATTTAGCCGATAACAAATAAAGACTGTAATTTTGCTAATATAATTTTTTTTTTAAGTTGCAACCCAGTAAAAATAATGCATAATAATATTAAATGTGGACAGGTTTTTATGTAAGAAAAAAATGTGTTAAAAATGTGCCTCAATTTGTTTTGTTCAATAACAGTTTCCACTTAGTTGGAGGTAAAATTATATTGAAAAATTATGCTTATGCTTAATTATGCTTTAAATTTGTAGTTTTCGAAAATTGTCTTTTTACATAAATTTAAATAAATATTCATAGTTAGAAAAAAAATAAAATATTAAAAAAAAACAAAAGCCATTCGTCAAGCTTTAAAAAAAGTCTCTGAAAAATTATTTGATACCTACCATTGACGTTTGATAAAACCTTATCTGAGCACATAAAAGTTTAAAAAAAAAAATAGAACGGCAGGTGAGTTTTATTAGGGGAACATTGACCGATCCATGATTCGGCAATATAGATTAGACAATAGAATAAGTCACAAACTAGAAATCTTGATTTGGTCTGTAATAAGCTTTAGCATCAAAATTAAACGATTTAAATTTAGATTCAATTGAAATGAAGGTTAAATTTCAAGAGCATAATGCAAAGATCTTTGCAATAGTTTTGATGTTTGCAAATTGCATAATTTATTCATATTTTTCTTAGATTTTGAAAAATATAAAATTGAGTCAGATTTTATGCTTAAATGTTTTCATTGAAATTTTTCAATTCCGGTATTTTTATAGTAATAAACGGTGCACATCAATCAGAGCTTTTGCACCAAGATTTTTTACAGATATTTTAGTATTTTCAAAACAACAGGAATTATCGATTTCATTTTTCATTCATCTCCTTAAGTACAGTCTTCAAAGCTATTTGCAACAATGTTTGACTTATTTGACAATCAGATTGTTACAGGATTGGTTTGGTTTGTTAATTTGACAATTTCGGAATAAGAAGACAACAATTTCCTTGGTTGCTGTCTTGCTATGCACCCTTAAGTAACTAATGATTTAGTAAGTTTGATCATTTCGGCCAGACTGGCAGCCCCTTGCAAATAAATCTTTTAACCATGAAACTTTTTCATAATTTCTCCCCATACGCAAAATTACCATACTATTTACGCAACATTTGTTTGTCTGTCTGGCCGAAGCTGCGGGTCACCCCAGGCAAGCGCCCATGTTACGTGACCCGCGGCCGTGGTAGTTCTTTTGTCTCGACTTTAAAAAAAATAACATTGCGAAAAAAAAGATCGTACACAAATAAATAAAAAGCCAAACCACCACCCCCACCTCCCCCACTGGCAGAAGGGTTGAAAGCTCGAAAACAATGGCACGTGATGCGTGAGAACTCACTTCTTTCTCACTTTCTTTCTGTTTTTTTTTTGCTTCTCATGGTTTGGGTGTGTATCATCTCTTTAGTTGTAAGTTTTACTTCTTGGGATGTTTTGCTTTGTTTTTGTTTTTGTCTTACCTTCATTCGTCTTGTTATATTGTGTGATTGTGTTCTCCCAGAGGTTAGCGGCAAGTTATGCAGCATCACTTTTGCTTTCGTTACTTTCAATTTTGATTGTGTTGTTGTGATGGTGGTAGTTTTGTTTTCTTTCTTTTTCGTTCCTCTCCAGACCAATTTAGACAAGTTAGCGTTAATTTCAAATTATAAATTTTATTTTTCTGGCTTATTAGCTCTCCTGCTCACACAGTTTTTTTGCTCTCTCTCTCGCGCACACACACTCTCACAGTCGGTTACACAATTACACTACGCCACTACAAGCGCAAAAGGGGGTTTGTTTACATTTGACTTTTTGTTGCTGTTGTTTCGGCGGTGTCTCTCGTGTTGGTGTGCGGTCCAAACAATGGTAGATTCTCACACAACTAACCATCAGCATCCTCTGGAAGAGAGTTGTTTTACGCAATCTTTTCTTCTTCGATTCAGTTTTACACAGAGTCTAATTAAGTTAAATTAATACACTAGCATTTATCGCGTGCACACTTTCTCGCACTCGAACCCGGGTTCGCTTATTATTTAATTTCTTCTACTATCGCTCAACCCTTTCGCTCACACTATTACGGATAGTTTTTTAACCTTGTCTATTTGTGAGATTGGCATTTAAAGGTTTTCACCTCTCATGCAGCGTTCGATGGTTGCGGTCTATGATCTACTTGGGTTTCTATATTTGCAATTATCGCTAGGAATTGGACGTTACCTGGTTTTGATTTGAAGTGATTGTGGTTATGCTGTACAAATGAGGGAAGTGTTCCCAGAATTACAGATTGTAACTTATCTAGATAACTGGCAGCGCGCATTCACTCGGTTTGGACGATCAAGCGTCATTATTGGGTAGTTTTTTTTTATTGTTTCCTTAAAAGATAACTAAATTATTTCCAAGATTGCTCTACATAAGTCTTGTTTCGGATTTTGATGTGGTGTAGTGGATGAACAAAAAAAAATCGTTGTTTAACCTTATATTAAGGTATGAAAAAATTGCCAACACCATTCCAAGGATGCCAGATTCCAATATTTTTTAATCCATAACTGAAAATTTTGCATCTTAAATATTTTCACACAATTTTATTGTGTACAGAATTGAAACACTTAATGTTTTTCTTAGGGTCAATGTCAAGGGGTTTGCTAGATTAATATTATTAAATGATTTTATTTCAATTGTATTTCAAAATATAGAGTTTCTGTGATGATAAGGCATTTCGAGAAGGCGTTTCTATCAACATTCACGAAATATAGCATTTTCACTCAAATTTTTAAAACATTGGACAGATTTTCTGATGAAGGCTAAATAAAACACTAAAATTAGGTACAGAACTCGAATATTTTTTTTTATTATAAATTCTTCTTTGCAATATGATCACCAATTTGAAACGTGATACAATACAACAAGTTTTTTTTATTTATATGCTCGTTTTGATCACGTATGCAATTTTTTTAAAAATTCGGCCGATTTTGTGGGCTTTCTTTGTTTTTTTTTTATATTCGATCCAAAATATGTGGAAGTCCATAAAAATTGGTACGTAAACATAAAAAATGTGTATCTTTTGAAGGAATTTTCTTATCAGTCTTCGGCATAGTTGTAGGAATCAATGAGAAATATTAAAAGATGGGTTAAAAATGCCGATTTTTAAATAATTATTAATTTTACGGCCAATAATGTTGCTGCTGAGTTATGTTTTTTTTTTAATTCGGAAATTTCATCTTCTTTGTTTTTGCCTGAACTTTTGATGTAAAATCGAATTTTCAATAAAAAAAAACTTAAAAAGTACCTATCAGAAATTTTGAAAAAAAAATACGTGCGGGTTTTGAATGTTTCAATTTCACAGAAAAAAAATTAATATTCATCAGGTTCACATTTTTACACATTTTTATGTAATATTTCTCAAAAACTTAATCCACCTATGTGGTTGGAGCCTTCCTCCCTCATAACCAACAATGGGTGATATGATGGGGTTGGACACAAATTTCGTCTATTTTTTAGATCTGGAATAAAAATTTACATAAATATCACTTAAGTGGCCATATCTCGAGACAGGGTTGCCAGATCATCAATGTTTTGGACTCATTGGAAAGGTCTTTTGATTACCTAACCAACCATGGGTCGGATGGTGGATCCGGACATTGTTTACATACATTTAAGTGAGATCCGGCTTCCAAAAAGTACATAAATATTACTTAAGTGGCCATATCTCGAGACAGGGTTGCCAGATCTTCAATGTTTTGGACTCATTTGAAAGGTCTTTTGATTACCTAACCAACGATGGGTTGGGTGATGGATCCGGACATAGTTTTCATGCATATAAGTGAGATCCGGATATATGTGAAAACACTTTTTTATATATAACTTTTCAACTACTTATCGAAACTTCAAAAAAAAATCAATAGCGATGTATGGGACCATAAACCAAGTCGAATGCAACCGGTTTAATCAAAATCGGTCCAGCCAGTGCTGAGAAAACTTGGCAAGAATTTTGGGCACATACATACATACACACACACACATACACACACACAGACATTTGTTCAGTTTTCAATTCTGAGTCGATAGGTATACATGAATATAGGTCTACGAGCTGTTTTTCAAAAGTTAATTTTTCGAGCAGGATTATAGCCTTACCTCAGTGAAGAAGGCAAAAGAGGGAATATTCAACCAACCAAATTTTCAACCTTCCAAAATTCTAAATTTTTTTGCTGTGTTGCTAAGGATCAATACAAAGTTTTTGTCCTCATAATTATCTAAAAAAATCAAATAGCTAAGAAACAAATTTTGAAATTTTCAAATTCCGCGTAATTTTTAGGGAAGTGCTCAATCTCATTTTTTTTACGGATCTCACGCGTATCGTGAAATTATGGAAATTTTGTAAATATCAAATTTTATTTTTTGTGTAAAAAGTAGTTTTTTTTATTAACAATTGTTCCAAACCCTAGAAATTCAAAGATCAAAATTTGCATACATAACCTCAATCAGCGAAAATATAATCCTTCCTAGTTATACTAATTAACACTAGATGTCGCATGTCGTTCGTCTTTCGAACGCCATTATAACAGCAAATTTGACTGATTTTGGGTCACTGACTCGAATTTGTTATGATGTTGTGTATGTTATGATTAGGAAAATAAAAAAAAATGTTTGAAGACATTTGGGTATTCGAACTTCAGACAATCGAAAAAGTTTGATAGGTCTGAAAATCAGGAAGTAAAAAGCAATTAGCTGAAATCAACTGAAAATGCATTCCCTTGAGTTTAGAATATTTTTTAGCATGCGGTTTCTTATGATCTTTTGAATTTTTGAAAATTTGCATCATCCTAAGCAAAGTTTAATCAGACTGAAAATTTGTAGTAAAAATTTAAAAATATATATTTATTTAAAATGCATGAAATTTAAATTTTTCTCTCAAAAAATTTCATTCATCCACCACACCTTACCTTTTCCCTTTATCCTGCTCCTCCCTTACCTTAAACCGCGAGTCATTTTTACAATTAAAATAAATACACAAACTAATTTACCTTCCAGCCGGGGGCCATATCCGGGCTCATTCGCTTGCTACACGGCTAATACTTGTTTGTTTATTATATTGCATCATTTTCATCGACCCATAAAACCGCAAGATTCACGATTCACATCGTGCCACACCCCCCGCCGTAAACGCGTTGGTCTCCGCAGAAAAGAGAGCCAAATCTTCCGCCGTTTTTCTGGCCACAGAGAAAAAGACGAAAATTTTGTCGTTTTGAAACCGAAATCAATGTTAGTTCTCGGAATCACCACCGAACTCTTAATGGCGCTGATATTTTGACAGTTCGAAGGAAAAGCGCCACTTGGAATGCAGCGGTCATTCCGAGAACTAACATTTTTTTCTGCAAACTTCAAGTTTCCCATCTTTTCCTCTGTGACCCGACGGTCTTCTCCTAATTAAAACCATAATTTGACTCCTAATTGTAGCCTATTACGGGTAATGACCTAGCTGCTAGCCCTAGCAATATCCCTAGTTTTTTTTTTCCTTTAAACTACATCATTCGCTATTCGCTCGTGGCTTTGGCTGCTCGGATTGCTCCTGATTTCACTCAACTTAAGGGGAAACGGGAAACTTTGTTAAGGGGGAAGTGTCACACCGACTCATCACTGCTGCTGCTGGACGAGGACCTGTGCAGGGGGATGCTGTTGAAGGTTTTCTTCCGGACGTACTTGCGCTGCTTCAGCTTGGTCACCGCGCTCAGCGGAACCGTCGTGAAGCCGCTGCCGCCGGCGTGGTTCCCGCTGGCCACCCGGTGCCGCGACTTGTGTTCCACCAGATCGTTCACTGGGAAGAGGAGAGAGGGGAGAGAACAAAAAACGAAAAAGGATATCCCCCGTCGGGAAGAAATCGTAGAGAAATGAAAGATAAGAAGAGAAATACAAGTAATTAAAACGAGTGATTCGTCATTAGGGCTTGTGAGGAGAGAAATTAAAAAATAATATACAGAAAGTAGGAAGAAGAAATAATCTACACACAAATAGTTGGTTTCTCTACTCAAAGACAAGTGGAAGGAGAAGGATAGACGATGTTAGTTCTTGGAAGTGATTGAAGAACAGCAGTCTAAGAGAGATGTTATTTCAAGTGTGGGCAAACACTGTTCAGACAGGGATTTTACGTAGACATTTTTTGTACACTTGTTACATTGAATGAGTCGCAAATTTGGAGCTAAATTTTAATAGACAGATTTCTAGAGATAGAATACTTTCAGGTTATATTAGTGTAGTCAACTGATGTTTCGAAATTTTGATTTCTCCCGAGCACAAAATGAATTTCCCCGAAAAGTTTTGATATAAAAATTAAGGGCATAACTTTTCAAAACTCTATCCCATTAAATTTCGTTTTGTTTTAGAGAACTATTTAATTCATTATTACTGGGCACCAGTTTAAAGCATTTATGCAAATACTCTTCATTAAAAAACTAAAGACAATATAAAATCAAGAAGAGCGCTTCTTCCAAGAATTGGCAGTTTGTTTGTTTTTTTTTATTTTTTTATATTTTTATTTTTTATTTTCTTATATAATTTTGTAAGAAAGTACTCCTTAAGATACTGCTTCTTTTCTGGACGGTTTTATATGTTTGGAAATATATAAAAATAATAAATAATAAAATCTATATCCGGGTTCGCAACGACTGATTATTTTTTAATCTTTCTGGTTTTGGCGAGCAGTCTTGTCGAAAAAGAAAAACAGATTTTCTCTACTTCACCGACGTTTTGGCCTCAAGGCCTTCTTCAGGGGTTTACTAAAAATGTCAAGCTTTTACAATTTGTGTGTTTTGGTTGTGTTTTGTGTACTTACTAGTTGTCTGTTTCTTGTCAAAAATGTTTTAGTCCTTTTGTGAAACTGTCCTTTACGTTTGCTGCACATCACTGTTTAAAGAATTAATTTAATATTGTTTTGTAAACTATTGTGAAATACTAACATGTTTGTCCAAATAAATTGTTGTAAAACAACATTCAACTGCTGGGTCACTTTGTACTGTACAACGTCTAATTGCTAACTGTCAGGTGGATTGGTTCAGTTGTGATTGTGTTGTGTGTTTTTGTGGTTTTGTTTTGGTTTTGTGTTTGTGTAGGACACAAATGCTGGAATACTACATGTCCTACACAAACACAAAACCAAAACAAAACCACAAAAACACACAACACAATCACAACTGAACCAATCCACCTGACAGTTAGCAATTAGACGTTGTACAGTACAAAGTGACCCAGCAGTTGAATGTTGTTTTACAACAATTTATTTGGACAAACATGTTAGTATTTCACAATAGTTTACAAAACAATATTAAATTAATTCTTTAAACAGTGATGTGCAGCAAACGTAAAGGACAGTTTAACAATAGGACTAAAACATTTTTGACAAGAAACAGACAACTAGTAAGTACACAAAACACAACCAAACACACACAAATTGTAAAAGCTTGACATTTTTAGTAAACCCCCTGAAGAAGGCCTCAAAATAAAGGCCGAAACGTCGGTGAAGTAGAGAAAATCTGTTTTTCTTTTTCGACAAGACTGCTCGCCAAAACCAGAAAGATTATAAAATCTATATTTTTCATGTTTCAAATGACTGAAATGGCATCGTTTCAATTATAAATTAAAAAAAAGACATTTATTTGGTTGTGCTCCAAACTTTTTTAGCAATTTATTTTGTAATTTTTCGAAAGTTTCTAAAATAAAGTCAAACGTTTGTTTGTTTACTAGATGAAGAACTCCATTTGCGTTTTTATGTAGTAACCACCTTATTTGAAAATTTCAGAAAACTATCCTTTTTACTTTACTTTTGAGTCAACAGATAAGAAAAATTTTACCAAACTTTTGTTTCTCGACATTTTAACACAACGTTTTTTAATGTGTATTTTACAGTCGCATGTTTCAAACATGACAAAAAGTTTTTTAAAAAAAGTAGCTGAAAAATTTACTCAAATCTTATTGATTTTCAATAATTATTTCATTAATAATTAAAATTATACAGGGGAAATTCTCGTATGTTTGGCAGGTTAAGCACTCGCTCCTAACTCCATCCAATTGCTGATTTTCACTGTTTAAACAACTAATTTTGCAAAACTTTTGATAGAAACTTGCTTGCTCACTTCTCATTGAGCTATTTATCACTCGATTTCAGTTGAAAACGCTTTTAATTAGCTTTAATTGAATGTCAAAGTTCTGACCTGCCAACATTAGAGGCACGCTGGAATTAGATGCTGTTCCCCTAATTGCAGAATTTTTTTTTGTACATTTCAACCAGGGGGTAGCGAAGAAGCCGCCATCTTGGAAGTTCAGATAACAAACACTCAGAATCAGTATTATTTATATTACTTTGGTAACACGAAGTGTGTTATCCTGGTTAAACTCAAAAGTCCCATGCAAATGTGTAAAACCAAACTCAAAAATGTGTGATGCCGATTCACAGTGTACGGGCGCACTGTTTGATCGACCAAAAGAAAAAAAGCAAAAAAAGGTAAACAGAAAAATCACTTTTTTCGATATGAATTTTCAGCCAATATGGGGATGGAATCTCCAAGGATATGATAGAATTTGCCATCAGCAACACAATTCACGTGTTTTTTTTTAGGTATTTATCGTTTGAATTGCGGGAAATTTGAAAATCAAAAACCCAAACAATGATTTGTTATGGGCTACCATTTGACAGCTAGTGCTTTTGTTGTGGGCTCTCATTTGACAACCGTGCTAATGTCGACTGTTGTCAGTTTGCTTTGGGCGGAATAGGGTTGCCATCCCCCCGATTTCAACAATTGAATTACATACAACATATTTTTTCAAAATGGCTTGATTCTTTACATGAGGTTATGCTCTATTAAAAAATTACTACAGATATTATTTAATCATTTAAAGGTCGAAAACCAATAGGTCGAAAGAAGAGACGGTCGAATGAACAAAAGGCTCGAATGACAAAAGGTGCAAAGGATAAAAGGTCAAATGATAGAAAATGAAAAAAAGGAATAACGTCCCATTTTAATGACAGTGATACAGAGAAACCTCTTTTTACGCGGTGGCGTTATGCTTTTTGTTTCGTAGGTTTCTCTTGAAGCATACAATATTTTTGAAAGCTTCAAAAAGCGTTTTGTAGATCTGAACAAAACCTGCAAATTACTTTTAAAAGAATGCAAAAATGTTGCGTCGTTCCAGAGAAATCGACAAATTAGAAAAAACATAACGCATCACGTAAAACTAGTCGAGTAAATTATACTGTATGTATAATGAAATAATATGTTCAATGAAATAATATTTCAAAATTTGTGCTTTATTTTTTCGTTTTTTTTGAAAGAAAGTCTGTGCTCAAACATGTTTTAATGAATTTTATATTCTTAATTTTTTTTCTTTTTTTCTGTTAAACTCTTTTAAAATATCCAGCTTTTTAAGCGAAAATGGCGTTCGAATGGTGAACGCCCGAAATGTCAAAATCACGCAGTAGCACCAACATTAGAAAAAAAATGTGGCTGTCATGCCATGGCACACTTTTTCCGTAATGTTGGTACCACTGCGTGATTTTGACACTTCGGGCGTTTACCATTCGAACGCCATCTTCGCTTAAAAACCTCGATATATATTTTCGACCTTTTTTTCCTTTCAACCTTCTGTCCATTCGACCTATTATTCACTTTCGATGTTTTGACCATTCGTCCTTATTTCTTCGCCCTTTTTTCATACATTTCGATGTCAAATAATTGTTTTTTTATTTACTATTTATTTGCTACTAGAAAATTTTATTTTTCAATTATGTTTTTATTCAAATATAAAGTGTGTTATAATAAGATATTTTTATATTGATGATTAATTCATTATTCTTTTTCTTTTATTCAATTTCAGGTAAGTTTCTTTACCATTATCATTTAGTAAGTACAATTCCTACATTGAATCTAGATATATTTACAGACAATTTGTACAACTTTGGAAGATATTTACATGGCCTAGAGGCTCCAACTTACTACATCTCACTGTTCTCACATTTCATTCTACTTGCTAGAGAATAGGACACTACTTCCAGGTTTGTTGATGATCATCAACAAATCAGTTAAATATAAATCAGTTAAATTTTAAGGCTAACACTTAAAATTAATCAAACAATCAAGGTAATCTAGCAAAACAATATGAATGAACTACTTCGTTGTAGGTTGATAAAAAGTGCACCACTTGTTTACAAACTTACTACGGCTCTTTTAAGTTGTTTTGCTCGAATAACTTATTTGTTTAAAAGTGATCGCCATTTTGAGAAGAACGAAACATTTCCAACAACAAAAACATTGAATGGTCACTGAAGGAATCCCAAATTATACCCCACCATCACCGCACAATACCTGATTCCGGTGAAACATCCACCGTCGGCTGCCGGGTGCCCCCCCGCAGCTGGTACAGCGGCGTCGGCCGGATCGAGAACCGCCCGGCTGCGACCGTCGCCGTCGACACCGCTATCGCCGGCCGGAACTCGCGCTTGTGCACCGCCTGCGACGCCTGCCAGGGCTGCGGCGTCACCACGTACACCTTTTCCTTGGTGTGCGGCGAGATGGCGATCTTGACGTTGCGCCAGCTGTCCCGCCCACGGCTGCGCAACGCCGGCAGCATCGTCGTCGTGAGGAACTCCAGCGGGATGGCTTTCGTGACGCGGTGCAGCGGAATCGTGCTGGACTTGCGGATGTAGTCGTCGCTGGCGAACTGCTGCTCCGTCCAGGTGTCGATGCGACGCTGCAGCAGCAGCGGGTCGATGTCCCACTCGTTGCGCTCGTAGATCGGGACTGGGGTGGTTTCCGGCCTTTCGGTTGTGGTGGTTGTTGTGGTCGTGGTTGTTGGGAAGGTTGTTCGCCGGTAGATGATTGGGGGGAGGGGCCGTGAGATGTATTCCGGTTCATCGTAGGCGTTCGGGGATTTGGTGAAGATTTTGGTGGTTCGTAGGAGTTGCGCGATCGTGGTTTTTGGACCGTGAGTGTGGCTTGTGGTAGGGTACGGTCGTACCCGGGTGATGTTGATGTAGTGCGGAGCGAAGCGGGAGGGGTGTACCATGACGATCGTTGGACGGAACGTCCGTGGAGGTTGCGTGGTGGTTTGCACCTCGAGTCGGTGATCCGCTGTCAAGCCGCTGAGGTTGAACACCGGTGGCATTGGGGTCATTTTGGGGATTCGCAGCGTGAATGGTTTGCTGTCCTTGGAAACCTTCACCGGCTCGACCTTCTTCATCTTGGTCGGCTTTTCCGGGATCGCCGTTGGTGGGCGCGAGAACGGTCGGGTGGTTTCCTTCCGTAGGATGTCCTTGATGTTGGAGGTAGAGTGGAAGTATTTCATCGATTCGCGTGTTACGAAGCGTGACTTTGGTGGAGGAAGCGTGGTTGTGGATACGCTCGTTGAGATCACCTGGTTGGACTCCTCCGGGGAGTGATCGATCTCTTCGGCGTCTTTCGGTCGGAATGGTTCCGGTTTCTTGTAGGTACTGTACGGAATGATGATCTGGATCTGTTTGGGTTTCTTGGTAGAGGGAGCAAAGTTCTTGTAGCCACCGATGGCGGCGGTCATCGAGGAAGATCGCAATACCGTCGTGGGAGCAGCCGTCGTTACCGTAATTGGAATAGGGGTCGTATGCTCTGCGACGGGTTCTTCGGTGGCGTACCGCTGGAAGGTTGTAGGATAGTGTGTTCCTACTTTGAACGTGGTCAGGTACGAAACGGGTCGCGTAGGAGGAGCACGAGTAGAAACGGCGATCGGGACCGTCTCTCTCGCAACGGAGTCTTCCTCTTCGCTGAGCAGATTGTTGAAGTGACTGATGGGTGGGTTAACTTCCGGATGGATCAGATGCGGGTCATCCGGATTTCTTCTGCCGTATGGTCTAATCGGTGGGGCGTTCGTTTGCAAGCTAGCGGAGTAGATAATCTGTACCCCATTACCTAGCTCTGTTCCGTCGTTATCGTCGTAGGGATCTGTTGGCGGAGGTAGTGAAGATTGAAATGTTGTGGGCGGCTTTTCCGTCGTGGTGCTCGTAGTCGTTCTAGAAGAATAGTAACGCGTTTTCGGAACGACACTAGTTACCTCCACCGGGAACGTGACCGTAACGCCGGATATTCCACGGTCGTCATCTTCATCCTCTTCCGGTTCCTCTTCGGATGCGTAGTCCTCATCGCTGCCGGCATTGCCGAGCAGTTGATTGGACTGGTTCAGGGTGACGTTCCGTAGCTCGGACGCGGCCGGCTTGGAGTCCTCGTTGGAGTACGCTACCGTGGTGTAGACTTGCGAGGACGACGAGGCAACCTGTTCAACGTCGAAGATTGAATTGTTGGAACGGGAGTTCCCGCCGGGGGAATTGTAACGGGTGTAGCTGTCGGACATGGGTTTGAGGGATTGCGGATAGCCGTAGCCGAGTTCCGCCAGGTTATCTCGTGGTTTGTACGGTCGGTAGAACTTGTATGGATCGGTGTGGAAGGAGGTTGCAGTGTATAGCGGTGGAACCGGAGTGGCACTGAGGTTCGGAAGGGAGATTGGGGCGTTTGGACTGCCCTCGTTCTGAATCGGAAGGATCTTGGCCGGTGGGTTGTAGTCTTTGTTGGTAAAGTACGAGGCTGATACTTGGCGGAAGGTAATCGGGGCTGCCGTGTTGGGTGGGTCAGGTTTACGGGTAACAAAGTGAGCTATTGTCGGGGCTGCTGACTGGACCGGAGGCGGATGGGATGGTTGTGGGGTTGGTGTACTGACCTTTAGCTGGGCGAGCTGTTGCTGGAGTTGCTGCTGCTGGAACTGTAACTGTTGCAGCTGGAGATTCTGCAGCTGCTGTTGCTGTTGCTGCAGCTGTAACTGAATCAACTGTTGATTTTGCACTGGCGGTGCCGCCGTTATGATTGACGGTTCGGGGTTCGAAGCAGCTCCCGGAGGATAGGGAGACACCGAATGGACGTGACCCTTGGGTCGCACCTCAAGCTTGATCGGTGGCTGCACCGTGTTACGCGGTATTACGTTCGGTGGTACCTGCGTTACTGGGGGAAACTGATCCGGTGGTGGAGCAATCGGAACCCATGGCACATTGTTGCAGGGATGAAAGTCGAACTCTGGGTCACGGTAGACGTTTGGACCTCCGTTTGGGGGTGGTGTCGTGGGTTCCGGATCTCGGAACTGGTTCGAGTTCTGCTGCACGGGTTGGGAAGGTTTCAGTATTCGAGGATCCTGCTGGGATCCAACGATCTGCTGCTGCAACGTTGAGGGTACCAAGTGATTCTGGGGTTGCGGTTGAACGTTGTTGATGTGATTGTTTTGGTTGTTGCCAACCTGGAATGTGTTCGTCACCGGATGGAAACTACTCCCGCTTCCTTGGTAGTTGTTGGCTATTATCGGTTGAAAGCCTCCGTTCGGTTGCGGACTGTTAAAGCCTGGAGTTCCGTAGTTGGTGTTTAGCTGGGGAGGTCTACTTCCATTCTGGAACTGACCATTGGGAACCTGGTTAAACTGTTGGTTCTGTGCGACCGGTTGCTGATTCTGGAAGTTGTTTTGCTGCAGCTGATTGGGGAAGTTCTGTTGTGGTTGGTTCTGGAAGTTAGGCTGTTGATTCTGAACCGGTTGATTCGGAAAGCCATTCTGCACCGGTTGATTCTGAAACCCGTTCTGAACCGGTTGGTTCTGGAACCCGTTCTGAACCGGTTGATTGGGGAAGTTTTGCTGCGGTTGCTGCAGCGGAGGATTCTGAGGAGGCGGCGGAGGTGGTGGCGGAGCCCTTCTCGGCGGAGGAGGTCGCCGGTCGCTGCTGTCATCGCCGAAGAAGTAGAACCAATTTGACAGCCGCTGAAAGAAGGATGGCGCTGCGGTCGTTGGAGGGGGTGGAGGTTGTCGGTACTGCTGGTATGGCTGACCACTCCCCGATGGTATGTTGTTGTTGTTGTTGTTCTGGATGTTATTGTTGTTGACATTATTGTTGTTGTTGTTATTGTTGTAGTTGCCGACTTGTGGTTGTGGTTGCTGCTGCTGATACTGCGGCTCGGAACTAATTAAACTCAAATCATTCAGTATCATCAGCAGCAGGAAAATTCGCCAAACGTTCTGCAAGAAGTGGTAGAGAAAGAAGAAATCGTGAGAAGTGCTGAAGTTGCTAATCAATTTAATTATCTTTCTTCGGAACTTGCCGAGCACGTGCTATTGGAAAGAAGCAGAAGCTGAAGAAACTCCAATCAACCAATAATAAGAGAAGGAAGTTTATTTTAAGCTTGTTGAGTTGTGTTCGGGGTAAGCGAAAAAAGGCTTTTAAAATAATTGCAGTAATGATCAATAAACTTCCTGAAGCAGCAATTTATTCGATTACTCCACCACCTCAAGTCGGTGTTCATATGTTTCGGTTGTTGTTAGTTTTTTTTTTCGGGAGTATTTTTGGCCATTTCATCTTCATCTTCAGCGCGTAGTCAGTGGCGGCCGCACAATTGCGCAATTTCGGCCGCTGAAGATGCAGCCAATGAAGAAGAAAGAAATTTCAAATGTTTGTTCGACTTTCGGTTACGGCATCGAAGGCGCGCGCGAAATGGCTCTCTAGGATTGAGTAATCGGAAGCAGGTCAGCAAAAAAATAAGAGCAAAATGCGTGCAATTGGGCAAGATGATGCGTGGATTGGTATTTGCAAGCGGAAAATGTTATGTCTGTTTTGTTTTGTAGAAATTTCTTTAAAATTCACAATATTTGTTTTTGACTGCTCTACAACTTTGTAGAACATTGATACACTTTTAAATTTAACCCAAAGTTACAAAATCACGTAATTTTGAAATGAAAAATCTAAATAAAAAAAGTACTTGCAGAACCGAAAATAACATTGAATTTCCCATTTGATGACATGTCTCTTAATTTTTGGCAGTTGAGTAACGCAAAATGGCAGCAATTTTAAAAACATGTTCTATTTTTTATGAAAAAAAATCGAGCGTAAAATTTTAAATAAAAGTCCCCTTGACGCCAAATTTCCTAGCCATCACTATTTCAGACTGGATTCGTGATCAGAGACAAAAATTACCCCAAAGGACATAGTTTCTCGCAAATAGAAGATTAATCGAGGCCATTTTTCCGATTTCGTGAAAAAAAACTTTCGTAAAATTATCAAAGTTTTTTATTAAATTTTTCAATGATTATCCTTCGGCGAATCAATCTCACAAATTTTGTCCTAAATTAAACTAAGTGTTTCCTTCAAGAAAAAATAGTCTAATTTTATCAAAATGAATTGTGAAAAGGCTTCGTCAAATTTCGTCCCATTCAACTACCTGTATCTTCCACCAATCAAGACATAATCCTTCTCAACACTTCTTCAGCCTATAATTTTCACACCTCCAAATTTGTAACCATGATTCGGGGTATCCAAAGCATCTTTCTATTTGATCCGGATCCGCACCGGTAAAGATTAACTTCACAAAGCCAAGGGGCTTGGCTTCGCACCGATGAAGATTTGCTCAAATTTTACCGAATAATATGTGTTATTGGATTAATAGCACCTCGGAGTCAACCAAAAAACCCGCGTACATACTCATGACATAATAAACATACTCTCACTGACACGGTCGCGCGGCCGTACTCTGGGTGGAAGTGCGGTTACTTATCTGGAGATCCGCCAGCAAGTCAGCAATTTGGCGCGATATTTGCTCGAGCTTTTCGCACAAAGACGCGATGAGAAAGAGATGCCAACTTTGACACGTTTTCTGCTTCTTCTTCTTTTTTATATTTGTTACCAAATATCCAAACGTAATTGCTTTTCGAAGAAGCACACATACTGTGAAGTTAGTATCTGTTTTTTTTCTGATATTTGCTTACGAGCAGTCGAACAGGAAGCTTGGAGTTGGACAGACCGACGGCGCAGCGAACAGGCGGAAAGATGCACAAAGAGAAGGCAAACAAAAACAGTCACAAAAAAAAACAAGACAGTGAGGAAGGGAAAAAGAAAAAAAAATAGGTGAGAAAATGGCTTTTCGGTGTATGTCTTCCGGCGGTGCGACTTTTATTACGGATATAATTCGGTTTATTTATTGAAAGGCCGCGTCATTGGAACTGCTGGATCTGAGGGAGGCCGTGACTGCAGTGGAAAGTCACTAGAAAGCGTTTGGTGTTTTAATTTATATTGTATGCGAATTTAACAAAGTTATATGAATTACTGGAGCAGAAATTTTGACAGCTGGTTTTATTTGCAACTCATTTTTTTCTTTTCTTAAAGAATCGTTCTCTGAAATTATTTTACAAATAGCTACAGTGCTGCTGTCCAAATTTACATCAATCCCTCAAACAAACATAACGCCTTTTCAAATACTTGGTAAATTACAGATATCATCCTCAAAAGTCAGTAAACATTTTTACTTTGATGTTTATCAGAGTCCTTGATTTTTAAGTTTTCAGTAAAAATAAATAACAATGGTTTTTTTTCGCTGCTTTTTAAAAAAATTGATGATCATTTCTTTTTTTTTATGAATTTTGACTACGGCATGGAATTCAATTTTACATAAAATAAATTTTGACATTTTATAACCAGCGCTTAAAGTTTTTAAGCTATAGATTATTTACTAAGACAAACAATATAAAACTGTTTTAAAACCTCTGATTTCGCATTTTTTTCACGATTTTTAAAATTTATGCAATATATAATATTTAATATTCTTTTTTATTTAACAATACTTTGTTTATGCATTACCCATGCAAAAACAAAAATAATCATAAGTTTTTTCATACAAGTCTCCATACAAAATTGGCTAGTAAATTAATGAAATTCTGTATCTTGAGAAGGGATTTTCTGATCGAATTTTTGTCTTCGGCAAAGTTGAAGGACTTTTTGGAAAAATATAAATATATGGAAAAAAATCCGATTATTTTCTTAAACATTTTCTCAATAACAGTAAAATTTATAAAATAGTTATTTTTAAATTTTCGAATTTATTCAGAGGACTAAAAAGACGTCTTCTGAGTCATAGTGCGTGATGGTGCAGAATCTGGTTTAAGAAATATGATTTTGTGAAAAACGTTCAATTGAAAATATCGAAACCCTGGACAAAAAAAATAAAAGATTATTTTTCGAATTCTTTCCTAAAATTTCACATATGTATAATTGTTCAACATTGAAAATCAGACCAATAGTTTCCGAGCTCTCGAAAATAAATTGTCTGATTTTCAAAATCTCAGAAAGAAAATTGAAGGAAATTTTCGCAACTTTCAAATAAACTTTTTCAGGGGAGTTATTACACCCAGAACTGGGCATCGGCATACGAGAGGATGAAGAGCACGATTCGGTAGTAAAATGGTACTGTGTGCGGACGGAGAGGATAAATCCCGAAATTACCGAGAGTATTTTACTCATGGTTCATTTTCCAAAAAAGTTCATCTATCAAAAAAAAAGTACCGGTACCGAGACTCGAACCCAAGACCTTCGGCATATTGAACCGTGCCTTTGCCGTATGGGCCACCATGGTTCGGTAACTAAGTGGCGGTCGTTTGTCCGTATAAACCACTCATAGGATGAACTGTTCTAATGAACGAATGAACACGCGAGAGGACTATACTCTCGCAATATAGCACTTTCCTCACGTTTCTTTTCGTGAGGACTATCCCTTCGTTCTTTAACTTTGGGTGTATTTTAAAAAGTTTTTGAATTGCAATAAACAAAAAGAATGTATAAATGAAATTTCCATAACTTGAAAATGTTTTCAAATGTGCGTGATGGTGCAGAATCTGGTTTAAGAAATATGATTTTGTGAAAAACGTTCAATTGAAAATATCGAAACCCTGGACAAAAAAATAAAAGATTATTTTTCGAATTCTTTCCTAAAATTTCACATATGTATAATTGTTCAACATTGAAAATCAGACCAATAGTTTCCGAGCTCTCGAAAATAAATTGTCTGATTTTCAAAATCTCAGAAAGAAAATTGAAGGAAATTTTCGCAACTTTCAAATAAACTTTTTCAGGGGAGTTATTATTTTAAAAAGTTTTTGAATTGCAATAAACAAAAAGAATGTATAAATGAAATTTCGATATTATTTCTAAGAACATCAAATAATAGTCTAATCAAATGAAATCAATCTGAAATTGTAATTGTTTTACGTAAATCCAATGTACAGCACTACAAAAAGCCTTTTTTGTCACAAAAAATCGTTAGATTCGAAAAATATGTATTTTTCATTTTTTGGCACTCAAAAATACTCTAAATGTTTTCTAATCAATAAAAAAAAATACTCTAAATGTTTTATGACTTTTTGTATACAAACCTTTTTTAAGTTATCACTAGGGTTAGTGAATTTTAAAGTTTTCGCGGACAGCGTGAAATTTGAAAATTCGTGAAATCCCGTGGAATTTATAAATTTTCTCAAATCAATTCTTTGAAATAACAACATAATAAATATTTCATGCATTAAGACTTTTTCGGTAAATTTTATTAGTTAGTTGGAAAAGCGTGAAGAATTGTTAGCAAAACAAACATAAAATTGGTACAACATTTACTGAGAAGTGAATGCTGCGAATTCATAAATGATGTTAGTTATTTTTGTACATTTTGTCTTGATTTTTGTCAAAAAGCAGGCAAAGTAAAGTTCAGTAAAACTAGTCATTAGATTGATTGAAAAATTGATTTCCATTACATTAAAGAAAAATATTGGGAAAATAGATTGCTATTTAGATTATCAATAATAGTTTATCAGTATTTCTTAGGAAACTAACTGAATTTAGTAATATTTTCATTCGCTGTATTAACAATTTTACTATTATTTTGGATTGAAAGATTGAATTTCAGAATATATTAAAAGATTTTTGAAAAATAAGATGAAAACCTTTAAAATATTTTTACTGGGCAAAATGTCGAAAAAAAATTAATAATTAATTAATTCGAAAAAAATAACCATTAGCCAAAACGAGCTAAAAGTGTCTTTTACTTGATTGCACTAATATTTTTTTGCAGTTCCATCGTAAAACTACTTACTTTTCCTGTCATTCTCGAACGACCAAACAGCTTACTATTCTCTACCAAAAATAACAGAATCGAATAGTAACCCTTTTCAAAATAAATGCTGAAAAGTTTCACTTTTCAGCACTGCAATGGAGGCTGAAAAGTTGAATTTTTCAACACCTGTTTGGGAAGTATACTGTTATTTTTTTTATTTAAACGATTTATTGAATAAATGCATGCACATTTAATCTATTATTCTGTTCAACACTCGTCGTATTTATCTAACTTGGTGAACCTCGTTGGATAAATGTACGACTTGTGCTAAAAAAATCCTCTTTTTGCAAATTGTTGCATAAACTACTATTATAACACTTTTCAAAGTGTTTTGAAAACAAAAAATGTTTAACAAAATATGCGATTTTAAGTTCAAATTCGATGCAAAAAAGTATTTATTTTTACAGTATTCCAGTCATATGCCACTGTGAAAAATGAATTCATAATATCAACAAAGCCTTACAAATAATATCCCGGAGTGCTACGGGTATTTCCAATCTGCGTTTCCAAAACTAAAAATGTGAAAAAGGTTATACGTCTAATTTTATTAGAAACGATAAAATAAATGATGTTTATTTTATTTATTAATGTTAACAATCGATTACATTTTTTTGCACTGCAAATTTTTATTTCAAGCATAAATATTTTTTCTCCCCTTATTTTTGGGAAAACAACATTGGATAATTTGTAATCTAACCTTAGTTTTTTTTTATGATCATTTGATGCTAATTCAATATTTTTATTACTTCAACTAGATATTCAAAGCGTTAATTTCTTTTGAAATGTTGTTATACAGACATTCCGTTTGAAAAGAGCCTAAACAGGATAAAAAGTTCTCCGATCGGGCTCAAAATTTTTCTGCGGGTTCCTTGGCCAAAATAATTAAACCCGTAATTTTTTGTTTGGCCATTTGGGTAACTTACATCGTACTAGGGTGGTTCGAAGAATGGCAATTTTCGTAATTTTTCGCTAAAACCCCTTTTTCAAAAATCATTTCTCTGCGTCATTTCATCCGATTTCAGCTGTCTTAGACGCAAAATAAAGGTGATGAGTTTGGCTTTTTGAGAAAAAAAAATAAGGTTACCAAAATTTTCGTAATCAAAACTTTTGGTACCCTAACATGTGTGGATCGCTGAAATTTAAAAGTTATCGCAGTTTTAGTGAAAAAGTTTATTTTTGCCAATTTCGTCATTTTCCTGTTTCTGCGCGTAGCGCGTCGAAAAACTAAGTTTTTATTTTTAAAAAATCATGTCTCAGAAACGTACGGTTTCACATCGCCAATTTTTTGTTATAGTATGTGAAATTTTCCGAAGAATCCGACAAAAAATATGTTCAGATATAGGCTCTTTTGGCCATTTTAAGTTTTCATACGACTTTTTCAAATGTAAAGCTAGATTTTTGAAACTTTTTACTATTTTTCTCAAACAGCCAAACTAATCACCTTTATTTTGCGTCTAAAACAGCTAAAATCGGATAAAATGACGCGGAGATATGATTATTTGAAAAAAGTGGTTTTTGCGAAAAATGACGAACTAGTAGTTTATGCAACAAGTTGCAAAAAGAGGATTTTTTCAGCACGAGTCGTACATTTATCCAACGAGGTTCACCGAGTTGAATAAATACGAAGAGTGCTGAAAAAATCAAGTTTCGCAGCGAGTTCCATACAACATATTTTGCAATTCCAAAAAACACACACAAGTGTCAATAAATCGTTTAAATCATAAAAATGTTGAAAAGTGTTACATTTCGAAACAAGTGCTGAAAAGTTCAACAAGTAGAACTTTTCAGCATTTATTTTGAAAAGTGTTGCTATTCGATTCTGTTATTTTTGGTACAGAAAAGTAGGCTATTTCGTCGTCCAAGAATGACAGGAAAAGTAAGTAGTTTCACGACGGAATTGTAAAAAATGCAATTTTTCGAACCACCCTAACACGGCGTAAGTCACCTTAATGGCCAAACAAAAAAATACGGGTCTAATTATTTTGGCCAAGGAACCCCCAGAAAAAATTTGAGCCCGATCAGAGAACTTTTTTTCGGTTAAGGCTCTTTTCAAATGAAATTGTTGTATAATTCAAATGTTTGTGTTTTTTTTTAGATTTTATAGCACCATAGAAATAATTTTATTAATCCAGTATTTGTATTTTTCAGTATTTTTTATATACATTTTCTATAAATCCTTTAAAAAATGAAAACATGGGCCAAAATAAAATTTGATTCTGAAACAAAACATTTTCAAAATTTATTTTTTTTATATCTGTAGAAAACATTCATGAATAGAATTTCATACCTTTTTTCTAAGCTTTAAAAATGTGAGCCACACATGAACTATTTCGTGATGTTCTCAACAAACCACTGACACACAGAATTTGTTTCCTTTTGTTTTCTTTGGAACTCGTCCCTACTTTAAGAAACACTAATATTACCGTTTAAAATAAACGTTTAAAATATTTAATTGAAATCGTTTTTCTGTTCAAAATCTTTCTTGAGTTCAAGCATTGTAAAGGCATTTCAAACAAATCGAAAGCACACACACCATTACTTTATGTTAACCAACCCCAAACCCTTAACGACCTAATCACCGGCAATTACAGCCATTATTGCCGGTCGAGACCGGCACTATCATTTTGTCGAAATTAATTACTTCCCACCACTGTTGCGCGTCGGCCAGTTAAAACATCCCATAATGATGCAATCAAACGCACTGCGCCCGGCCTCGTCCAAATTAGACGCACCTGAACACGAAAGTATAACACGACAAAAATAAATAACTTTGCATTTATTATTATAAATAGTTTCCCACCCGTTATTGCATAAACGGCGCCCCCCAAAACTGACATTTGCCCGGAAACAACAATAACCTAACCCCCTTTTAGACACTGCTCGCTAGTACTTAAAATCGCATTACGTAAAATTTGGACTTTAAAAACCTCGCACGCCAAGCCGTGCGCCACCACTTCAGAATGATGGTGTCACTTTTCGGCCTGCGGCACGCAATTCACGCGCAAACTGTCATTCTCAAGTTCCACTCCAGCAGGGGGACCCCTCGGCGGTGAAACGTCATAAATTTGCGCACACCTTTCTCCGAATTGGCGTGATGAAAACGACCCCCGTGAATCACATCACAATGCATGATGCCTCTTGACTTTTTTTTTGTGTTGTCGTTGAAGGATTGGTGGACCCCTCGCGCACACATTCGCTGCGCGAAATCAGAGATGTAAATTTGATGAATATTTCTGCAAACAAGTCAACAATTCTGTCTGCCGCGCTCTCTGTTATCTTACCGGCTGTCGAAGAAAACACCAGTCAGTGAAAGTGATGCGGTTTGACGTTTCCAAAACCACATCGCACAACAAACGCGCTCGTATTGCGTTGACACAAGCACGCAGCGGGATGAAATTACCATAAATTTGTCAAAACACAGACCCCCACCCGTTCATCCCGGTGTTGTCGGGCGGTGTGTCATAAGTGAATGTATTTATTCAAAATTTGTGGAGGAATTTTTGCGATGTTTTTTTTTTTTTGTTTGTGCTACCAGGCAGGGCAGTTTTGGCGGAGACATTTTATTTTATGATAATAAAAGCGCCGAGATAAACAGATAATCGTAAACATGGGAAATGACTCAGGTGAACGAAAAGGCGGTAGGAGGATTTGGGCTATGCAAATGGTGCGAAAAATTTCGAAAACTAGCAGGATACAGGTTTGCGAATTTGAAGCCGGTTGAACGGAATAAGTTGATTTGTAGTTCCGGATGGGGTTATGTGAGCTTGGTGAAATTTTTGAAATCAGCATTTACGTGTGAATAACCGGATGTTGGTAAACTATTTTTTCCAGTTTAAATATTCGCATATGGTTTGAGTAGAAAATAAAAGTAATATGACAGTATAGCAATTATACTTAAATAATAAATGCAAATAAATAATTGATCGATAAAAACACAAAGAAACAAACTAACAATTTAGCCTATCCAAGGATACGTTTTCACCGGAATCCGATGACATGATTGAAAAACTGCCATCGTCCTTGAAAATAAAGCTGATTAATTAGCAATTTCTGTCTGTCTGTTTGAATTTATCGAATTATGCACCAGACCTACAATCTGGAAGTTCTGGTTTAATACTTTTTATTATAAAATGAGAAGTTTTATTATTATTTTTAGTACTATTTAAGAATATTTAAATGGATCCCATTGGGCTTCAGCACTCTTTGAGCAAAGGTTGTGCAGTTCTAAACAATCAAAGCTCAACACAAATCCTGCAAAAAATAATTATTCAAAAAAAATTTTGATATCTAAATAGCATTGGAAAGAAGAACCCTTGAAATTTTACAAAATTTTATGGTTAGAAGCTTGACTTGTTTTATGTAACTTTGCCAATGTTTCTAAAAATTGTTTTTTTGTGGGTCTACTTTGGCTGCGTTTATTACTAAACATCTCATCTGATTTCACCTGATTTTTTTTAAATTTAATTGAATTTTGCCCAAGTTACAGCAAGATTTTAAGATTTTTGACGTTTTTGAACCTTCAAACTTTGTGTCCCGATTTGCCCCACTTCCCGTTGACTTAAAGTATTTCATATTTCGGCCAGATGCTAATTCAATATAAACAAACAATCCCTGAAAATTTTAGGCAGATTGTTAAGGTCCGAACGATGTCCCATACAAAGGGGTATGCCCTGTTCGTGGACTCGCTCATAAATGTTTGATTCTGGGGTGTTAATGTAAATTATGGACAAAATAGTAGTTTATGCAACAAGTTGCATAAAGAGGATTTTTTCAGCACGAGTCGTACATTTATCCAACGAGGTTCACCGAGTTGGATAAATACGAAGAGTGCTGAAAAAATCAAGTTTTGCAACGAGTTCCATACAACATTTTTTGCAATTTCGAAAAACACCCATTGAGTGAAATTTTAAGTCTAATTTTCATATATTTTGTCAATAAATCGTTTAAATCAAAAAAATGTTTCGTCGAAACAAGTGCTGAAAAGTTCAACTTTTCAGCACCCATTTCAGTGCTGAAAAGTAGAACTTTTCAGCATTTATTTTGAAAAGTGTAGCTATTCGATTTTGCTATTTTTGGTACAGAAAAGTAGGCTATTTCGTCGTTCAAGAATGACAGGAAAAGAAAGTAGTTTCACGACGGAATTGCAAAAAATATTTTTTCGCATGCAGGCTGCCATTTGCACCAAAACTACATTTTTGACAGATTTCTTTCGACGTTCCATAGAGAATGAGTTGGGCTACAACAGGGGTGCTCAAAGTTTTTGAAGGCCGGGCCAAATTTGATGCTCAAATGAGCTTGCAGGAAAAAAATACTAAAAAGGTCATTTAAAAAAAAACGTTGAAGTTTTCTGAAATTTCTGTTATTTTTAAAACAAAAAATAATAGAAAACACAAAATGTCACTTTTTCATCAGTACTGTTGGTTTTATTGTTCTAGATTTAAACAATGAACTTGTATTTTCATTAAAATTTTTAATTTAAAATTTCAAAAATAGTGACATGTAATCAGAACAATTTATACAACAGTGAAATTTTCACTTTAAATTAAGTGTAACTGGTTTCAACACTTCAATAAAAAAAATGTTAAAATGATTTTTAAGCACCCGTAAAGTTGAATTTCAATCATTATTTTCAAAAAATGGTAATCTCGACGAAAAAAAAATATTTTGCTGAATAACACGTATTCATCGAAAAAAAACTTAAATTCAAATTATTTTTGAATAAACCCGAACATGGTCAAAATAATCTTGAACGCAGAGGAATGCATTTTTAATTGATTTCAGCAAGTTGCACGTAAATTTCCATTGATATTTTGAAGTTTTTGAAAAAAATATTTTTGCTCCTAATATTTCGACCCAATTATTAAAAGCTTTGTAAAATATTTACATCAGCCTTATTCGTCCGATTTCAACATTTTGTCTGCCTGAATCAAATGGTAGTCAATTAGATTCGTTATCCAACTGGGCAGTTCTCCCAGATTTCGGTCATTAGATTTTTTTTTGTTCTTTTTTAATCCAACTGAAACTGTTTTGATGCCTTTGGTATGCCCAAAGAAGCCATTTTGCATCATTAGTTTGTCCATATAATTTTCCATACAAATTTGGCAGCTGGCCATACAAAAATGATGTATGAAAATTCAAAAATCTGTATCTTTTGAAGGAATTTTTTGATCGATTTGGTGTCTTCGGCAAAGTTGTACGAATTACACTGGAAAAAATGATATTTCTAAGTGCAAAGTAAATTTGATGATCGGTTTATGAAAAGGGTCATTATGACTTCTCATTAGTACCGTAAAACGGGGTGACTTTGATAGGTTTGCGATTTTTCCGCAGAATAAAGAGTTCAATTAAAATACGTAAGGAATGGTTTAGAAACATACTGACCGTGGTAGAGAACTGTTCAAAGTATCTCAAGAAGAACTTTTCATAAAATTATAACAAGTTTAAATAGTTAGTTAACTATAGCTAAGAAAATGTTGATGAAAGTCATTATTTTAAACTTCTCAAAGTGTCATGATTTTCTCAATGAACATGATTTTTAATCGGAAAACGGAATGCATTTTCGGATTCTTTGGACAATTTTCCACTAGGAGAAGGTTAAATAAATTTGTAAATAATAAATAATAAGTGTTTTTGAAACACAATTTAAAAAAAATCTCCAAATTTATAAGCAATTCCAGTTAAATAAATTTCATCTAAAATGTGTAAACTTGTGATTCGTGCTTCAAATTCTGTAAAAATTGCAAATAAATCGATAATTTTATAAACAAAACCAGTTTTAACAAATTTTAGGTGAAATTTCGACTTTTTAACAATTTTACCTTAAATTTATATGTATTTTGCTTAAAAGCTTATACACTTAGTTAACTAAATATAAACATTGTTTTTTTCTTAAAAACTATATCAGCTACTTTAGTGATGGTACATTTAGGGTACAAATAAAGTTTGAACATCTTAAAAATGATTTTAACAAGAAAAACTATGACTATCAAAGTCACCCCGGAATTAAAACTAAGAATTTTTAACGTAACTATTTTTTTAAACATTATTCAAAAAACTTTTATTCCGAAATAGTGCATGGACTTTGTGTAGTCTACCCCAGTACATGTTTTAAAAATAACAATCTTGAGAAAAACCTTACCTGTTGGAAAATATGCTAAAAACAAATTGAAATCCTATCAAAGTCACCCCGGTTTACGGTAATGAAATAAATATGTTTTACATTTAGCGCAGATTTCTACCAAAGTCAAATTCGAACTTTATATAAATATTTACAAAAATGTTTGATGACAGTTTTGACGATATTAACAAGTTTACTCAAATTGAAACGTGTGAAATTGTTTTAATTATTAAGATTATTGGACAATATATTTGTGTCATGAAATGGGGATCAAAATATCAATCTTATTTTTATTAACAAAATTAGAATTATTACATTTTTATGTAATAATTCTAATTTTGAAGTATAAAATCGCTTTACAATTGTTAAACGGGCCATTTTACATGATCATTCAAAACGAGTCCGCGGGCCATAAAAAATCATCTCGCGGGCCATACTTTGGTCACCCCTGTGTACACAGAATGAAAAGTGATGGTATTATTACTTCTAGAAATGGATTAATTTTGATTTTGAGTTTAAAAAAAGTGTAATTTTACATCAGGAACTGGTGAAATTTTCATCTGTTTCTGCTAAATTTAAAATTTATCACATTATTTTGGAAAATTGCAACTTGTTGTATCAACTACTATTTTGTATTGCGCAATTCCCTCTTACTAGGATTTTGCAGAATGTTATGTATTGCTATCGATCGCACTATTGTGACTCGTTAAACTGGCTGGAAATTGGAAATTTCATCAAATCCAGTTTTACTTTTTGGAAAGTGCGACTAAACACTGATAAAAAGAAGTTGCCTCGATTTTAAATTCCTAGTTGGGAGCCATCCATAAACCACGTGCATATAGTTATGAAAAACTTTGTGAGCGTTTTTCTCGAAACGCTGAGTTGATTTACGGGTGCCACGATATCTCGAGATGGGATGGACCAAATTGGCTGAAATTTGGCATGAAGATTCTCAAGACATATCCCGTGTGTATGACGAAGCCCGATTTCCAAATTTTGCTTAAAAAAAGTACAAAAATCAAAAACTGACTATTTTTTATATGAAAAACACAAAAATGATTAATCTTCTTTTTAAATGAGTTCTTTGAAAATCGTCCTTCGTAATGCACACAGGACCGGCTTAACGAGTCTTCACCAAAATTTTCAGCCGTGGCACCCGTTTTTTGAAACTGCTAACTTAAAATAGCTACATCTCGGCAATGATACAACCAAACATCTTCAAATTTGTTTTGATAACATATGAAAGAGTATATTTTAATGCTCTTAAAACAGATTAAAAAAAAAAGTGTGTGCTCACACCAACCTCTGACTTTTTTGTCGATTTACATGTATTTAACCCCTTAAGAGTGGTTTGTGGAGGGCCCTTTGTTATTAGTGCTTGAAACAAGGTCAGCCAAATCCGTTATTCCTTTTAAATTTCAAATTGTTTGATATTTCACCCCAATGACAAGCTTTTGAAGATATTTGCAACGGCCAAAATGTTACACTTCTGTATAATTTGAAATAAAAAAAAAGATATTTCTAAATATTTTTAAATTATTGAATTAAATGTGTGAACCAGAAACAACAAAAAAACGCAAACGCCTGCTCTGAGCCATTTCCTTTGAGATCACGAAACCCCAACTAACGAACGATCAGCTAGCTACTTGCCGCTGGGCTCCCGAAGCCATTGGACTCTCCTGCGATTCCTGCTAAAGCCCAGCTCAACTCAACAACACGCATTCACTCTCGCTTTCTTCAGCGCACGAAAAAGCGATCGTGTCCCGAGTGCCAAAAGGTGCCAAATTGTGAGCTTTTTTTGGTTGTTTGGTTTAAATTTACTTATTTTGATATAATCTGTTTCGGAAGAATCTCACAATTGTGTGTCCAAAACATTCAATTCAATCCCCAAACTCTCGATTTCATTTACATCGCGGCGATCGCAGTTTATCGCGGCGCAAGATTGTATCGCCCGAAAACGTCGTCGTTTCGCCGGTATCCGGACCCGCAACGCAACACATGTGTCCGGCGCGCAAACCAGTTTAAAAAATACGCTTTTTAAAGTTCCTTTTCCTTTCGACCCAGTTTGGGACGGAAAGTTGAACCACCTCCCGCGAGCTCAAATTGGCTGATTAGCGTCCAATGAGTCGTCGTGGGACGGTTGGCCATTATCACCCAGCACTTTAGGGCCCGACGGAATTTCGACCCTAGAACTTTGGTTTGAGTGAGGTTGCGCAATCCGCAGTCGTTTGATCTGTGCCGACGGCGGCGTGACTTGGTGACCATTTTAGGACGAGCGAATCCGGACAGACAATACGTCGAGATATTGAACTCTGACGACGTTGTTTGCTCAGTTGTTGGCGAATCTAAGTCGCATTCGACGTGCAGTTCACCGGGCAAGGTGTTTGATTGTAGGTCAGGTCAATTTAAGTTGATTTTAAGTAATATTTCTGTAATCTAGCTAGAATTACCTCAAATTAACATTCAAAGTTTTAAAAATCTTTGAACAATCAACCAAACCTTAAACAAACGTCACTGCTTCCGGCAAGACTCCAAACGTCGACATAGACCTCATCGAGAGTTGCCGCAAGGCCTCAGTTGAGTTGATAGAGTCGAATTTATGGACACGCCGCCCGGTCCTCTACATATTGTGTTGATTGTCACTTTCATGCTTGTTGGAGCGGGCAAATGGTGTGCAGAAAAAAAAAGTCAACTTTGCCGTCGCCGCCTCCCGTTGACGGACGACCTGTGGCAAATCCAGCATGAGAAGGTTCAATTTTACGGTGTGTTACGGATTGGAGCGACGGCGATGGTGGCACGTGATATGTTTATGTCATGCAGGGTGAGGTGTTTGAAGTTGTTGAGATAGAGAGAGAGGGTTTAGATCTGGTGATTAGTTCCGAATGGTATTTACAATCGGAAAGGCCTGGGGAAATTTTCAAAAGGTCAGCTGATTATTTTTGGAGTTACACAAACAAACAAAAAAAACTAAGATAATTTTCGAAAAATTGAGATGAAGTCATAATTTTAAATCGATGAAAAATATTACATGAGCTCCGTCTACTCACACAGCAGTTGCACCTCTTCGATTTTCGTGAAACTTTGCTCTAGAGGTAATTTTGTTCCTTGATCACGAATCCAAGGTCCATTTTTCGATATCTCGTGGCGATGGGGCGGTACGACCCCTTTGATTTTTCAGGATTTTTACTAAAACACGTTTTCCAGTGATTTGTACATAGACAAAAATACCTCCTTTATGATGTAATTTTACCACATTTTAGACTGAAAAGTGACATTACACCAGAAAAGTGGTAATATTACACATTTTCAGAGGTAAAATAACACATTTTTTTGACATAAAAGATGTACCTTTTGTGTAAAATTGGACGCTCGATTTGATAGTGTACTAAAAATTCCGCAAAACCCAAATTTAATATCACCAGAGGTGAAATAGAGCCTTTCTTACAAAATGATGAAACTCCGACAAATATATTGGAGCAATTAATTTTTCAGAAACATAATGATACCATCCAGTGAGACATTGACCAAAAGCTCTGAATCCTTTAAGGCTAAATCTCGAATGCCATTTTTTTTTAATTTCAGAGGTACATTATGGGTCGCAAGATAATTATATTAAATAAGGAAAAACATATTGGATTGACATTATTAGAAAAAATAAAGGGTACTTAGTCTTTAATGTTAGTTCAAAATAAACTAAAAAAAAAATATGCATCGATATTGCACTTTGTCGATCTATTATGAGACGCCAGAAAGAACACTTTCAAATGTGCTGGCGTTTAAACTTCGACTTGACGACTTGTCGATCTTTCGAGTGAGAACGAGCCGGGACTTCGAATTTGATGTTCAGTATATGATTCCGTATAAACCAAAAATTTAATAGGAAAAATAGGGTAAAAATAAGACGTAAAACACTAATAATGCTATATCTCTGGAAATAAATTTGGGAAAAGCTTCAAATAATGGACAACATCAGTTTATGGCGCATGTTTTCGAATGGCTTTTTGTTTGAAATTAAATTCTTTTAATTTGATAATGTTTTCTGTAAAATAGTTCGAAAAATACCTCAAAAAATTTTTTTGATCACATTGACTGGTCGAAAATTGTGAATCGAAAAATAGAATGTTCGTCTCCTGAAATATAAAAATTGCGGGTTTAACGAGTTGTTTTCCAATGATGGAAGACTCAAATTTTTAAGAGCGGATACACACATCGCACACAAAAAAAAATCATGGTGATATTACATCTGGGAAGGGGTACATTTTTTATGTCAGAAAAAATGGGTAATTTTACCACTTTTCTGTTGTAATGATGCTTTTTTCAGTCTGAATTGAGGAAAAATTACATCATAAAAGAGGAAATATTTAAACTTCCAAAATTACATCTTCCAAATTTACACATTTTTTTACTGTTCACAAGTAGTTCAGAAAAAAAGCTCTCAAAAATAAGGCTTTGAGTTTCAGGTTTCGGGCCAAAATTTAATCAAAAGAGCACATCAAAACCTTCAAATAAGTAATAGGATTTTTTTCTGGGACGATTCACCGCCGTGCACGATTTTTTAAGATTTCTGAGAAAAGCGTTTCTTTTTTAAAAAGCAAACCTTAAACCTTTCTTTTGTAAGAAAGGCAAAAACGTAATTTTCATCAATAATAGTTTCAAAATCAAATCAAAAATTGTGATACTATCATTTTATGGGAAATTTTATGTACTTTTTGGATCTGAAATAACCAGGAAGGGTATTTTTTCATTTAGAACAATTTTTTTTTAAATTTTATAATCACGCGTTTTTTGTAACTTTGCAAGGTTATTTTTTAGAGAGTAACAATTTTATACAAAGTTGTAGAACAGACAAAAACATAAAAAAATGATATACAAACAATCTGGGTTATTTCAGATTCAAAAAGAACATTGAATTTCCCATATAATGACACGTCTCAGGATTTTTAACAGTTGTTCAACGGAAAATGGTTGCGATTTTGAATTTTTTAAAAAAAATTTAAGATTTTTTTTTCAGAACTTTGAGTAATCCATCAAATTGGGGGTCCAATTTTACACAAAAGTCCCTTTGACACAAAATTACTATCTCTTCACGCCCTTTTGAATGTTAGTCTTGATTTA